>NC_058521.1:196622151-196709651 GCF_904849725.1 Hordeum vulgare subsp. vulgare
GAGGGAGCGAGAGGGAGAGAGATAGAGTAGGTAGAGAGGGACGGAGGGACAGGGAGAGGGAGAGAGATAGGGAAAGAGAGTGATGTGAGGGAGATGGAGATATATTTATATATATAAAAAGAGAGAGAGAGAGGAGGAGGAGGTAGAGGGAGAGGGAGGGTGATGGAGAGGAAGAGAGGGAGATGGAGGGAGGGGGAGAGGGAGAGGGAGAGAGGGAGGGAGCGAGAGGGAGCGATAGGGAGAGGGGGAGCGAGCGAGAGACAGAGGTGAAGAAGTGAAAGAGAGGGAGACAAAAAGGGGAGAGGGAGGGAGAGGGGGAGGGACGGATAGGGACAGGGAGGGATAGAGGTGAAGGAGTGAAGGAGAGGGAGACAGAGGGGTAAGGGAGGGAGAGGGAGAGGGAAAGGGAGGGAGAGATAGAGGGAGATAGATATAGCAGAGGGAGAGGGAGAGAGGGAGGGAGGGAGAGGGAAGGAGAGAGAGAGGGAGGGACATGGAGAGTGAGGGATAGATAGATGGAGATAGAGATAGAGGTAGAGCGGGAGAGATAGAGGAGGTAGATGGAGAGAGAGAGATGGAGAGGGAGAGGGAGGAAGCTAGATAGAGTGAGCGAGAGAGAAGGAGAGAGAGGGATAGGGAGAGGGAGAGGGAGAGAGAGATAGATAGAGAGAGAGAGGGAGAGGGAGAGGGATAGAGGTGAGGGAGAGGGAGAGAGGGAGACAAAGGGGGAGGGAGAGGGAGAGGGAGAGGGAGAGAGAGATAGAGGGAGATAGGAGAGGAGTGGGAGAGGGAGAGAGGGAGGGAGGGAGAGAGGGAAATAGTTTGGGAGGGAGGGAGAGAGGGAGAGAGGGAGAGGGAGAGGTAGAGGGAGAGATGGAGGGGAGAGGGAGAGGGAGAGGTAGAGAGAGAGAGGGAGGGAGAGAGACAGAGAGAGAGACAGAGGTAGAGTCGGAGAGGGATATAGGGAGGGAGGGAGAGATAGGGAGGTTGAGAGGGAGGTTGAGAGGGAGGAAGGGAGAAAGAGAGGGATGGAGAGGGAGAGGGAGGGAGAGGGATACAGAGAGGGAGAGGGAGAGACACATAGAGAGAGAGGGAGGGAGAGGGAGAGAGATAGAGGTAGAGGGAGAAACATATATGTAGAGAGACAGATAGAGGGAGGGGGAGATTGAGAGGGAGGGGAGAGAGATAGAGAGAGAGGAGGGAGAGGGAGATATACATATAAAGATAGAGAGTGGGAGAGGGAGAGAGATGGAGATGGAGAGGGAGAGAGATGGGGAGGGAGAGGGAAGGGAGATAGAGATAGAGGGAGAGGGAGATGCAGAGAGATAGAGGAGAGGGAGAGGGTGGGAGTGAGAGGGCGAGAGATAGAGTAGGTGGAGAGGGAGCGAGAGAGGGAAAGAGAGTGGTGGGAGATGGATATATATAAAGAGAGAGAGGAGGAGGTGGAGGTAGAGGGAGAGGGAGGGAGATGGAGAGGGACAGAGGGAGCTGGAGGGAGGGGGAGGGGGGAGAGAGGGAGAGGGAGGGAGAGAGGGAACGAGAGTCATGGGATGGGAGATGGGGATATATATATATATAGACAGAGAGGAGGTGGGTAGAGGGAGAGGGAGGGAAAGATAGGGAGAGGGAGCGAGGGTGGGAGAGAGGGAGAGAGTGACAGAGGGAGCGAGAGGGAGAGGGAGGGAGGGAGAGATGGAGAGAGAGATGGGGAGCGAGGGAGAGGGCGATGGAGAGAGGGATGGAGGTAGAGAGGGAGAGAGATGGAGGGAGATGGAGGGAGGGAGAGATGGAGATGGAGGGGGAGAGAGGGAGAGGGAGAGAGAGATAGAGGGAGAGGGGAGTAGATAAAGGACAGGGATAGGGCTAGAGGGAATGATGGAAAGGGCGGGAGAGAGAGGGACGGAGGGAGAGAGAGGGAGATAGGGAGAGAGAGAGCGAGGAATGGTAGAGGGGAGAGGGAGGGAGGGAGGGACATAGAGAGGGAGGGAGGGGGCGAGCGAGAGAGAGGGAGAGAGAGAGGGAGAGGGAGAGGGAGAGGTAGAGACAGAGACATAGAGAGAGAGAGGGAGAGGGAGAGGGAATGAGGTGAAGGAGAGGGAGGGAGGGAGACAGAGGGGGAGGGAGCGAGAGGGAGGGGGCGAGGGACGGAGAGATAGATGTAGATAGATAGAGGAGAGAGAGGTACAGAGAAAGGGAGGGATGGAGAGAGAGGGAGGGATAGGGAGAAGGAGGGATAGGGAGAGGGAGAGGGAGAGATAGATAGAGGTAGAGTGGGAGAGATAGAGGAGATGTAAAGGGATAGAGGGAGGGAGGGAGAGAGAGGGAGGTTGAGAAGGAGGGAGTGAGAAAGAGAGGGATGGAGAGGGAGAGGGAGGGAGAGGGATACCGAGAGGGAGAGGGAGAGACACAGAGAGAGGGAGCAAGAGGGATAGGGAGAGAGATAGAGGTAGAGGGAGACAGAGGGGGAGAGAGATAGATGTAGAGGGAGAGTGATGGAGGGGGAGAGGGACAGGGAGGGGGAGAGATATAGAGAGACATGAGAGAGAGGAACAGAGATATATATAGATAAAGAAAGAGGCAGAGGGAGGCAGATGGAGATGGAGAGGGAGAGAGATGGGGAGGGAGAGGCAGACGGATATAGAGATAGAGGGAGAGGGAGCGAGAGGGAGAGAGATAGAGTAGGTGGAGAGGGGGAGAGGGAGAGGGGGAGGGAGGGAGAGAGGGAAAGAGAGTGATGGTTGTGAGATGGAGAGGGAGAGAGGGAGATGGAGGGAGGGGGAGGGGGAGAGGGAGGGAGAGTGATGGGAGTATATATATATATATGTATGTATATATATATATAGAAAGACAGAGGGGAGGAGGTAGAGGGAGAGGGAGGGAGAGTGATGGGAGTATACATATAGATATATGTATGTATATACATATATATATAAAGACAGAGGGGAGGAGGTAGAGGGAGAGGGAGGGAGAGAGGGAGAGAGTGAGGGACGGAGGGAGAGAAAGAGACGGAGAGAGAGAGGGGAGGGAGGGATAGGGAGAGGGAGAGATTAGAGGGAGAGGGAGGTAGAGAGAGATGTAGGGAGAGGGAGGGAGGGAGAGAGAGATGGAGAGGGAGAGGGAGAGAGGGAGAGGGAGAAGGAGATAGAGTGAGAGGGGGATAGATAAAGGAGAGGGAGAGGGCTAGAGGGAGGGAGGGAAAGAGTGGCAGATAGCGAGAGGTAGAGAGAGGGGAATAATGGGAGTGGGAGAGAGGAGCAAAGGGAGGGAGCAAGAGAGAGGGAGAGAGAGGGATAGGGAGAGGGAGAGGGAGACAGAGAGAGAGAAAGGGGGAGAGGGAGAGGGAGAGGGAAAGAGGTGAATGAGAGGGAGAGAGGGAGACAGAGGGCGAGAGGGAGGGAGAGGGAGGGGAGAGGGAGGGAGAGATAGAAGGAGATAGATAGAGGAGAGGGATAGGGAGAGGGAGAGAGGGAGGGAGGGATAGAGGGAGAGAGGGAGAGGGAGATGGAGAGGGAGAGGGAGACGTAGAGAGGGAGGTAGGGAGGGAGAGAGAGAGGGAGGGATAGGGAGAGGGTGAGAGAGATAGACGTAGAGTGGGAGAGATAGAGGAGAGGTAGAAGGATAGAGGGAGGGAGGTTGAGAAGGATGGAGGGAGAAAGAGAGGGATGGAGAGGGAGAGGGATAGGGAGGGAGAGGGATATAGAGAGGGATAGGGAGAGACATAGAGAGAGGGAGCGGGAGGGAGAGGGAGAGAGATAGAGGTAGAGGGAGAGAGATAAAGGTAAAGAGAGAGAGAAAGGGAGGGGAGAGGGAGAGCGTGGGGGAGAGAGGAAGAGAGAGAGAGGGGAGAGAGAGGGAGATATATATATATAGAGAGAGAGAGGGAGAGGAAGGGAGATAGAGATGGAGAGGGAGAGAGATGGGGAGGGATAGGGCGAGGGAGATGCAGAGAGATAGAGGACAGGGAGAGGGAGGGAGCGATAGGGAGAGAGATAGAGTGGGCGGAGAGGGGGAGAGGGAGAGGGAGAGGGAGGGAGAGAGGGAAAGAGAGTGATGGGAGGGAGATGGAGATATATATATATATATATATATAAATAGAGAGAAACGAGGAGTTAGAGGGAGATGGCGAGGGTGAGAGAGGGAGAGGGAGGGAGGGAGAGAGGGAGAGAGTGAGGGAAGGAGGGAGAGGTAGAGGGAGGGAGGGAGAGACGAAGGGAGAGGGGGCGGGAGGGAGAGGGAGAGGGATAGAGTGGAAGGAGAGGGAGAGAGGGAGGGAGGTAGAGAGGGAGGGATAGATGGAGGGAGGTAGAGAGGGAGGGATAGATGGAGGGAGAGGGAGAGGGGCAGGGAGAGAGATGGAGAGGGAGAGAGAGATAGAGGGAGAGAGGGATAGATAAAAGAGAGGGAGAGGGACATAGGGAGAGAGGGAAAGGGCGGGCGAGAGAGGGGGGAGGGAGAGAGACGAAGATAGGGAGATGGAGAGATAGGGGGGAGAGGGAGAGGGAGAGAGGGAGGGAGGGGCGAGAGAGGGAGGGAGGGAGAGGGAGGGAGCGAGAGAGAGCGAGAGGGAGAGAGGGAGAGAGATTGAGAGGGATAGGGAGAGGGAGAGGGAGAGAGATATATGTGAAGGAGAGGGAGAGGGATAGAGGTGAAGGAGAGGGAGAGAGGGAGACAAAGGGGGAGGGAGATGGAGAGGGAGATGGAGGTAGAGATAGAGGGAGATAGATAGAGGAGAGGGAGAGGGAGGGAGGGAGAGATGGAGAGAGAGAGGGAGAGGGAGGGATAGAGTGGGAGAGGTAGAGAGAGAGGTCGAGAGGGAGGGAGAGAGAAAGGGAGGGATAGGGAGAGGGAGAGAGAGATAGGTAGAGTGGGAGATATAGAGGAGAGGGAGAGGGAGGGAGGGAGAAACAGAGGGATGGAGAGGGAGAGGGAGGGAGAGGGTTACAGAGAGGGAGAGGGGGAGACACAGAGAGAGGGAGAGGGAGAGATATAGGGGTAGAGGGAGAAAGAGAGGGAGAGAGATAGAGGTAGAGGGACAGAGAGAGAGGGAGGGGTAGAGGGAGAGGGAGCGGGAGAGAGATAGAGAGAGAGGAGCGAGATGGAGAGATATATGTATAGATAGAGAGAAAGGGAGAGGCAGGGAGATGGATATGGAGAGGGAGAGAGATGAGGAGGGAGTGGGAGAGGGAGATAGAGATAGAGGGAGAGCGGGATGCAGAGAGATAGAGGAGAGGGATAGGGAGGGAGCGAGAGGGAGAGAGATAGAGTAGGTGGAGAAGGAGGGAGAGAGGGAAAAGAGTGAGGGGAGATGGATATATATATATATGTAAAGAGAGAGAGGAGGAGGAGGTATAGGGAGAGGGAGGGAGATGGAGAGGGAGAGAGGGAGATGGATGGAGGGGGAGAGGGAGAGCGATCGAGAGGGAGGGAGAGAGGGAAAGAGAGTGATGGGGATATATATATATATATAGAGAGAGAGAGAGAGAGACAAGAGGAGTTAGAGGGAGAGGGAGGGAGAGAGAGGGAGAGGGAGGGAGGGAGGGAGGGAGTGAGGGAGGGAGATGGAGGGAGGTAGAGGGAGGGAGGGCGAGGGAGGGACATGGAGGGACAGGGAGAGAGATAGAGGTAGAGGGAGAGAGAGGGAGATATATAGAGGTAGAGAGAGAGAGGGAGGGGGAGAGATAGATAGAGAGGAGGGAGAGGGAGAGAAATATATATATATATATAGAGGGAGAGGGAGGGAGATGGAGATGGAGAGGGAGAGAGAGAGGGGGAGGGAGAGGGAGAGGGAGAGGGGGATAGAGATACATGGAGAGGGAGAGGGAGGGAGCAAGAGGGAGAGAGATAGAGTAGGTGGAGAGGGAGGGAGGGACATGGAGAGGGAGGGAGAGAGGGAAAGAGAGTGATGGGCGAGATATCGAGATATATATATATAAAGAGAGAGAGAGACAGAGGAGGAGTAGGTAGAGGGAGAGGGAGAGAGGGAGATGGAGGGATGGGGAGAGGGAGAGAGTGAGTGAGGGAGGGATAGAGGGAGAGAAAAAGGGAGGGAGGTATAGGGAGAGAGATAGAGTAGAGGGAGATCAAGAGAGAGAGGGAGGTAGCGACGGAGAGAGAGATGGAGGGAGAGGGAGGGAGGGAGAGAGAGATGGAGAGGGAGGGAGAGAGAGGGTGAGGGAGAGAGAGATGGAGAGAGAGATAGAGGGACAGGGGGATAGATAGTGGAGAGGGTGAGGGACAAAGGGAGGGAGGGAGAGGGCGGGAGGGAGAGGGAGGGAGAGGGAGGGGCAAGAGAGATGGAGAGGGAGAGAGAAAGAGAGGGAGAGAGATAGAGGGAGAGGGCGATACATAGAGGAGATGGAGAGGGAGGGAGAGGGAGGGAACGAGAGAGAGAGAGAGGGAGAGTGAGAGACGGAGAGAGGGGGTGAGGGAGAGAGAGATAGAGGGAGAGAGATAGATAGAGGAGAGGGAGACGGACAGAGGGAGGGAGGGAGAGGGTGGGAGAGAGAGGGAGGGAGAGGGAGAAGGAGAGAGAGGGAGGAGATGGAGAGAGGGATGGAGGGAGAAAGAAAGGGAGGAAGAGGGTGGAAGAGAAAGAGAGCGAGTGAGAGAGAGGGATGGGGAGAGGGAGAGGGAGATGGAGAGAGAGACATAGAGAGGACAGATACATGAGAGGGAGATGGAGGGAGGAAGGGAGAGGGAGGGAGAGAGGGAGAAAGGGAGGGGAGACAGATAGAGAGGGAGGGAGAGGGAGAGGGAGAGGGAGATAAAGAGGGGGGGAGAGGGAGAAGGAGAGAAAGAGAGGAGTCGGAGGGACATAGCGATAGGGAGGGGCATAGGGAGAGAGGGAGGGAGAGATGGAGGAGACTGAGAGGGAGAGAGGGAGGGAGAAAGGGAGGAAGAGGGTGGGAGCGAGAGAGAGAGAGAGCGAGAGAGAGGGAAAGGGAGAGGGAGAGGTAGAGGGAGACAGAGACAGAGACAGAGGACAGATAGAGGAGAGGGAGATGGTGGGAGGGAGAGAGGGAGAAAGGGAGGGGGAGAGAGGGGAGATAGATAGAGAGGGAGGGAGAGGTAGAGGGAGAGGGAGACAGAGGGAGATAAAGAGGGAGAGCGAGAGGGAGAGAGAGGGAGAGAGAGGGAGAGAAAGAGGGAGAGAAAGAGGGAGAGAGAGAGGCAGAGGGAGAGAGAGAGGAGAGAGGGAGGGAGGGAGATAGGGATAGGCAGAGGGAGAGAGGGAGGGAGAGATGGAGGAGAGGGAGAGGGAGATAGGGAGGGGGAGAGGGCCGGAGATAGTGAGAGAGAGGGTGGGAGAGAGGGAGAGAGGGAGGTTGAGAGGGGGGGAGAGAGTGAGAGAGAGGGGGAGGGACAGAGAGGAAGAGAGGGAGGGGCATCAAGAGTGATTGAGAGGGAGGGAGACAGAACGAGAGATAGAGATGGAGAAACTATGAGAGGGGGAGAGAGAGTGGAAAGGTAGAGGGAGAGAGATAGAGGGAGAGGGAGAGAGAGGGTGGGGGGAGGGAGAGGGAGGGGTATATATATGTATACAGAGAGGAGGGATAGGGAGGGAGATGGAGAGGGAGAGAGAGGGAAATAGAGGAGAGTAACAGGGCGGCACAGAGAGAGGGAGAGGGAGTGGAACGGAGGGAGGCGCAGAGAGATATAGTAGTGGGAGAGGGAGAGAGGGAGGGAAGGAGACGGAGAGAGATATAGTAGTGGGAGAGGGAGAGATGGAGGGAGGTAGAGGGAGGGAGATAGGGAGAGACAGAGGGAGGGAGAGAGATAAAGGGAATGAGATGGAGAGAGCGAAAGGCGGAGGGAGAGGGAGAGAGAGATAGAGGGAGAGGGGGATAGATTCAGGAAAGCGAGAGGGGAGAGGCAGGGTGGGAGAGGTAGGGAGAGAGAGCGACGTGGAGAGATAGAGGGAGAGGGAGGGAGAGGGAGAGAGCGAGAGGAAGGGAGGGAGATGGGGAGGTAGGGAGAGGGAGGGAGACGGGGGAGAGAGAGAGCGAGAGCGCAAGAGAGAGGTGGAGTGGGAGACGGACAGAGAGAGAGAACACGAGAGAGAGAGAAAGGGAGAGACAGAGGGAGAGGGAGAGAGAAAGAGACAGAGGGAGAGGGAGACAAAGAGAGAGAGAAAGAGAGGGAGAGAGGGAGAGAGGGAGAGAGAGGGAGAGAGAGAAAGAGAGAGAGGGAGAGAGAGAGAAATAGATAAAGGGAGAGGGAGAGAGATAGAGGAGAAGGAGAGGGAGAGAGATATAAAGGGAGAGGGAGAGAGATAGAGAAGAGGGAGAGAGGGAGGGAGATGGAGAGATAGAGGGAGAGAGAGGGAGGGAGAGGTGCATGGAGAGGAAGAGGGAGCGGGAGCCAGAGGGGAGACAGAGAGAAAGGGAGTGAGGGAGAGGGAGGGAGAGGGAGAGGGAGAGGGAGGGAGATGGAGAGGGAGAGAGATAGAGGGAGAGAGGGAGGGAGGGAGAGAGGGAGAGAGATGGAGGGAGAGGGAGGGAGGGAGAGAGAGAGGGAGCGGGAGAGAGAAATAGAGGGACATGTAGAACGATAGAGGAGAGGGAAAGGTATACAGGGAGCGAAGGATAGAGGGGGGAGAGAGGGAGAGGGAGAGGGGGACGGAGAGAGAGATAGATGGACAGGAGGATAGATAGAGGAGAAGGAGTGGGAGAGAGGGAGGGAGGGAGAGGGAGGTAGAGGGAGAGCGAGAGGGAGAGGGAGAGGCAGAGATGCATATATGAAGAGGGGATATATAGACGAGAGGGAGAGGGAGAGAGGGAGGGAGGGAGGATGAGGTAGAGGGAGGGAGCGAGAGAGGGGGAGATAGGGGTAGGGAGAGGGAGAGAGATATAGAGGAGAGGGAGAGAGGGCGCGATAGGGAGGGATAGAGGGAGAGATAGAGAGGGAGAGGGAGGGAGGGAGAGGGAGAGATATATAGAGAGAGGGAGGGTTATATATATATGTATATATATAGAGAGGAGGGAGAGGGAGAGGGAGGGAGAGGGAGAGATAGAGGAGAAGAACAAGGAGGGAGTGAGGGAGAGAGAGGGAGATTGAGAGGGAGGGAGATGGAGAGAGCTATAGTAGTGGGCGAGGGAGAGAGGGAGAGATAGAGGGAGGGACAGAGTGAGTGAGAGAGAGATGGAAGGACAAGGAGATGTTGAGGCATAGGGAGAGAGATAGAGGGAGAGGGGTAGATGGGAGGGAGAGGGAGGGAGGGAGAGGGGGAGAGAGAGGGATAGACAGAGAGCGGGAGAGAGAGGGGGATGGAGATGGAAGGGGAGATGGAGAGAGGGAGGGAGGGAGAGGGAGGGAGAGAGAGGCAGGGAGGCAAAGGGGAGAGAGCGCGAGAGAGAAAGAGAGACATGGAGGGGGAGACGGAAAGAGAGAGAGAGAGGGAGAGGGAGAGAGAAATATGTAGACGGAGAAGGAGACGGAGAGAGAGAAAGAGTGAGTGAGAGAGAGAGAGCGAGAGAGAGAGGGAGAGAGAGAGAAAGAGAGGGAGGTAGAGGGAGAAGGAGAGGGAGAGAGGGGGAGAGAGATAGTGGGAGGGGGAGAGAGATATAGGGAGAGGGAGAGAGATAGAGGAGAGGGAAAGAGGGAGGAAGAGAGGTAGAGAGGGAGAGGGATAGAGTAGAGGGAGAGGGAGAGATTGAGGGAGGTAGAGAGGAAGAGAGAGATGGAGGGCGAGGGAGGGAGGTAGACAGAGGGGTGGGGAGAGGGAGAGGTTGAGAGAGGGAGAGGGAGGCAAGGAGGGAGGGAGAGGCAGGGAGAGAGAGGCAGGGAGGCATAGGGGAGAGAGAGAGCGAGAGCGAAAGAGAGACATGAAGAGGGAGACAGAAAGAGAGAGAGGGAGAGGGAGAGAGAAAGATATAGACGGAGAAGGAGACGGAGAGAGAGAAAGAGAGAGAAAGAGAGAGGGAGAGAGAGAGAGAGAGGGAGAGAGATATAGAGATAGAGGGAGAAGGAGAGGGAGATAGTTAGCCAGAGGGGGAGAGTGGGAGAGAGATAGTGGGAGAGGGAGAGAGATAGAGGGAGAGGGAGAGAGATAGAGGAGATGGAGAGAGGGAGAGGGAGAGATTGAGGGAGGTAGAGAGGGAGAGTGGGAGGGAGGCAGACAGAGGGGAGGGAAGAGGGAGAGGTAGAGAGAGGGAGGGAGGGAGTGCGAGAGGGAGGGAGATGGAGAGAGAGGGAGAGGGGAGGGAGATAGGGAGAGAAATAGAGGAAGAGAGGGTGGGAGTGAGAGAGGGAGAGGGAGGGAGAGAAAGATGGAGATGGAGAGAGAGAGGGAGAGGGAGCTGGAGAGATAGATGGATGGAGAGGGGGGTATATAGAGGAGAAGGAGAGGGAGAGAGAGATAGATGGAGAGGGGGTATATAGAGGAGAACGAGAGGGAGGGAGGGAGGGAGAGAGGGATGGAGAGAGGGAGAGGGAGAGGGAGAGATAGATAGAGAGCAGGAGAGAGGGGGGATAGAGAGGGCAGGGGAGATGGAGAGAGGGAGGGAGAGGGAGAGAGGCAGGGAGAGGGAGGGAGAAAGAGGCAGGGAGGCAGATGGGAGAGAGAACGAGAGCAAAAGAGAGACATGGAGAGGGAGACGGAAAGAGAGAGAGAGGGAGAGGGAGAGAGAAAGATATAGACAGAGAAGGAGACGAAGAGAGAGAAAGAGAGAGAGAGAGGAGAGAAAGAGAGGAGAGAGAGATATAGAGGGAGCAGGAGAGGGAGAGAGTTAGCCAGAGGGGGAGAGGGGGAGAGAGATAGTGGGAGAGGGAGAGAGATAGAGGGAGATGGAGAGAGATAGAGGAGAGGGAGAGAGGGAGGGAGAGAGGGAGAGAGATAGAGTAGAGGGAGAGGGAGAGATTGATGGAGGTAGAGAGGGGGAGAGTGATGGAGGGAGAGGGAGGGAGAGAGGGAGGGATGTAGACACAGGGGAGTGAGAGGGAGAGGTAGAGGTAGAGATAGGGAGGGATGGAGAGGGAGAGGGAGAGGGAGGGATATGGAGAGAGAGGGAGAGGGAGATGGAGAGAGAGATAGAGGGAGAGAGGGTGGGAGTGAGAGATGGAGGGAGGGAGAGAGGGAGAGGGAGGGAGAGAGGGAGATGGAGAGGGACAGAGTGAGGGAGAGATAGATGGAGGGAGAAATAGAGGAAGAGAGGGAGATGGAGGGAGAGAGGGAGAGAGGGAGGGAGGTAGACAGAGGGGAGGGGAGAGGGAGGAAGAGAAAGATGGAGAGGGAGAGAGACAGAGGGAGAGGGAGAGGTAGATTGATGGATTTGGGGTAGATACGAGAGAGGGAGGGAGGGAGGGAGAGGTTGGTAGAGGGAGAGAGTGTGCAGGAGGGGAAGAGAGAGGGAGAGGCAGATACAGAGGGAGAGAGAGATAGATGGAGAGGGGGGTATATAGAGGAGAAGGATAGGAAGAGAGGGAGGGAAGGAGATGGAGAGGAAGGGAGAGAGAGAGGGATGGAGAGAGGGAGAGGGAGAGATAGATAGAGAGCTGGAGAGAGAGAGGGAGGGAGAGGGAAGGGGAAATGGAGAGAGGGAGGGAGAGGTAAAGAGGGAGGGAGGGAGAGAGAGGCAGGGAGGCAGTGGGGAGAGAGAGAGCGAGAGCGAAAGAGATACACGGAGAGGGAGACGGAAAGAGAGAGAGAGGGAGAGGGAGAGAGAACGATATAGACGGAGAAGGAGACTGAGAGAGAGGGGGGGTAGGGAGGGAGGGAGAGAGGGAGAGAGAGAGAGGGAGCAGGAGATGGAGAAAGTTAGCCAGAGGGGGAGATGGAGAGAGAGACAATGGGAGAGGGAGAGAGATAGAGGGAGAAGGAGAGAGATAGAGGAGAGGGAGAGAGGGAGGGCGAGAGGGAGAGGGAGATTGTAGAGGGAGAGGGAGAGATTCATGGAGGTTGGGAGGGAGAGAGAAATGGAGGGAGAGGGAGGGAGAGAGGGAAGGAGGTAGACAGAGGGGAGGGGAGAGGGAGAGGTAGAGAGAGGGAGGGAGGTAGAGGGAGAGGGAGGGAGATGGAGAGAGGGGGAGAGGGAGACGGAGATGGAGAGAGATAGTGGGAGAGAGGGTGGTCGTGAGAGAGGGAGAGGGAGAGGGAGGGAGAGAAAGATGGAGATGGAGAGAGAGAGGGGGAGAGGGAGAGGGAGAGATAGATAGATGGATTTGGGATAGATACGAGTGAGGGAGAGGGAGAGAGGAGGGATGGAGAGGGAGGTAGAGCGAGAGAGAGTACGAGAGGGGGGAGAGAGGGAGAGGGAGATGCAGAGGAAGAGAGAGATAGATGGAGAGGGGGTATATAGAGGAGAAGGAGAGGGAGAGAGGGAGGGAGGGAGAGGAAGGGAGAGAGAGAGATAGGGAGAGGGAGAGAGAGATAGAGGGAGAAGGGGATAGATAGAGGAGAGGGAGAGGGAGAGAGGGAGGGAGGGAGATAGGGAGATAGGGAGGGGGATGGAGAGAGGGAGAGAGGGAGAGGGAAGGAGGGAGTGGGTGGGAGGGAGACCGAGCGAGAGAGAGGGAGAGGGAGTAGAAGAGAGGGAGGCAGAGAGAGGAGAGATAGAGGAGAGGGAGAGGGTGAAACGGAGGGAGAGGGAGGGACGGAGAGGTAGAGAGAGAGAGCGAGAGCGAGAGGGAAAGAGATAGAGTGACAGGGCGAGAGAGAGGGAGAGATAGTGGGATTAGGAGAGGGAGAGGGAGCGAGGGAGAGAGAGAGAGAGGGAGGGTGAGACAGAGATAGGTAGGGGAGGGAGAGACAATGAGAGAGAAACGGAGGAGAGGATGAGGGAGGGAGGGAGAGAGAGGGAGAAAGGGATAGAGGGAGGTTGAGAGGGAGGGAGAGAGTGAGAGAGAGGGAGGGCGAAAATGCAAGAGAGCGAGAGATAGAGAGAGATATAAAGACTGAGATGGAGGGAGAGAGAGAGGGAAAGGGAGAGGAGAGGGAAAGAGGGAGGGATATATATATATACACACACAGAGAGAGAGAGAGAGGAGGGAGAGGCAGACAGACGGCGGGGGAGAGAGAGATAGAGGAGGGGAAGAAGGAGGGAGGGAGAGAGGGGGATAGAGAGAGGGAGGGAGGGAGATAGAGAGAGATATAGTAGTTGGAGAGGGAGAGAGGGGGAAAGGAGAGGGAGAGGGAGGGAGGGAGATAGGGATAGGAAGAGAGAGAGAGACTAGAGGGAGTGAGTGAGTTAGAGAGAGGGATGGAGAGAGTGAGTGAGTGAGAGAGAGGGAAGGAGAGGGAGAGAGAGAGGGATAGAGAGAGTGAGTCAGAGAGAATGGGAGGGAGAGAGTGAGAGAGAGAGAGAGGGAAGTAGGTTGAGAGAGAGGGAGATGGGGATGGAGATAGAGAGAGGAGAGGGGGATAGATAGAGGACAGGGAGAGGTTGAGGAAATGAGGTGGAGATAGAGGGAGATAGAGTGGGAAAGAGAGAGAGGGAGAGAGTGGGAAGAGGAGATGGAGAGAGAGAGAGGGAGATGGAGAGATGGAGGGAGGGAGAGGGAGAGAGAGAGGGAGGGAGAGAGGGAAACAAAGAGGGGGGAGAGAGAGGGAAAGAGAGAGAGGGAGAGGGAGAGAGAGCGGGAAAGAGAGAGAGGGAAGGGAAGAGGGAGAGAGGGAGGGAGAGGGAGAGATGGGGGAGGGAGAGGGAGTGAGAGAGAGGGAGGGAGGGAGAGGGGGTGAGAGAGAGAGACAGGGAGACAGAGGAAGAGAAAGAGATAGAGGGATAGGGATACAGAGAGAGAGAGTGAAAGAGAGACAGAGAGAGCAGAGAAACAGATAGATGTAAAGGGATAGAGATAGAGGAGAAGGAGAGGGAGAGAGGGAGAGTGGAAGACGGAGGGGGAGAGCGAGGGAGTGGGACAGGGAGAGGGAGAGGGAGAGAGATAGAGGGAGATGGAGAGGGAGAGAGGGAGGGAGGGAGAGGGAGGGAGAGAGGGAGAGAGACAGAGGGAGGGGGATGGACGGAGGGAGAGGTAGAGGGAGAGGGAAAGAGGGAGGGAGGGATGGAGAGGGAGGGGATAGGGAGAGGTAGAGAGATGGACGGAGGGAGGGAGAGGGAGGGAGGGAGAGGGAGAGGGAGAGGGAAGGAGAGGGAGAGAGATAGAGGGAGAGCGCGATATATATATGAGAGGGATATGGACATAGGAAGGGAGGGAGAGAGAGGGAGAGAGGGAGGTTGAGAGGGAGAGAGAGAGAGGGATGGAGACGGAGAGGGAGATGAAGAGGGAGAGGGAGGGGAAGGGAGATGAAGAGGGAGAGAGAGAGGAGAGGGATGGGAGAGATAGAGAGAGAAAGGAGAGGGAGAGAGAGAGGAGGGAGAGTGATAGATAGATAGATAGATAGATAGATAGATAGATAGATAGACAGACAGACAGATAGATAGATAGATAGATGGATATATAGATAGATAGATAGATAGATAGGGAGCGAGAGGGATGGAGATGGAGTGGGAGAGAGAGATAGAGGGAGAGGGAGAGAGATAGAGGAGAGGGAGAGGGAGGGAGGGAGGGAGGAAGAGAGAGAGAGGGAGGGAGAGGGAGAGGGATAGAGTATAGGGAGAGAGAGAGGGAGGGAGGGAGACGGAGGGAGAGGGAGGGAGATGGGGAAAGAGGGAGAGAGAGAGGGGAGGAACATGGAGAGGCATAGATAGATAGATAGATAGATAGATAGATAGATAGATAGATAGATAGATATATAGGAGGTAGAGGAAGATGGAGGGAGATGGAGAGGGAGAGAGAGGGAGAGGGACGGAGAGATAGAGGGAGAGGTAGAGAGATAGAGGAGAGGGAGAGGGAGGGACGGAGAGAGGGAGAGTGAGAGGGATGGAGGGAGAGGGAGAGAGATAGAGTATAGGGCGAGGGAGAGAGGTAGGCAGGGAGAGAGGGTGAGGGAGGGAGGGAGACGGAGACGGAGCGGGAGGGAGAGAGAGATAGAGGGAGAGGTGGATATATAGAGGAGAGGGAGAGTGAGAGAGGTATGGAGGGAGAGGGAGTGTAGGATCGAAAGTATGTCTAGAGGCTGGGTGATTAGACTACTTGACAAGATAATTTTTTTCTTTTTTTCAATTTTACTTGAGAGGCAGCTTTGGCAGTTATGGCAATTCAAGTACACCCTACACATGTTGTTCTAAGAGTGTAGGAGAGAATGTAAAACTTGCACGTGTAAAGTAAACGAGTAAGGTAGGGAGATCAAACGCATGAGGTTGATACAGCGTTTTTTATGGTTCCGGTAGGTGGCGCTATCGTACGTCCATATTAGTGGGGATGCCAACCCGCGAAGGGTAACGACTGCGATAGTCGATGGAGGGCTCCACCCACAAGGGGCCCATGAAGGACTAGCCTTACACACTATAGGTATTCACGAAGTAGGCGATCTCCTTGCCCTTACAAACATCTTGGTTCAACTCCACAACACGAATTAGGAGGCTCCCAAATGACACCTAACCAATCTAGGAGGCACCACCCTCCAAAAGGTAATAGATGTGGTAGATCAATGAACTCCTTGCTCTTGTGATTCTAAAGATAGTATCCTCAACACAAAATCACTCTCTCATAGAATAGGCATGGGCAGGAGAGGTTGATTTGGTGGAAAGCAGTTTGGGGAGGCTAGAGTCAAGTTTCAAATGGTTGGATTGGAATATCGTGGTCTTAACACATCAGTAGGTGGTTGTCTCTCGAAATATGGATCTGGCAATGAAGTGTGTGTCCCGAGTGCTTCTCCCACGAGTGAGAGGTGGATGAAGGGGTATATATAGGCAGGACACAAAATCCAACCAATACACCTAAAGCTGCAAACTCGGTGACACAGAAGTCATAAAATCGGTGGTACCGATTAACACAAATGCCAGCAACTTATGAATCTCGGTGGGACCGATATAAAACATTTGGTGGCACCGAAAAGGTGGCTAATGGTCAGATGACAAAACTCGGTGGCACCGATACTCAAACTCGGAAATTCCCATTTTGTGTACCGAGGCAACAGAAAGTTGGTCACCATGAACTCGGTAGCACTGATATGGATTCGGTTGCACTGATTTGGTGGGAATGGCTAAGGTTTGTTTTTGAGGTCAAACTCGGTGGGTCCGAAATATGAAAGTTGGTGACACTGAACTTGAGTATGTGGAATTGGACAAAATGTTTTTTTTTGGAAAAATGATTAAGTATTTTTGTGGCTAACTTTGAGCACTTGAGCAATTAGTTCATCTGACGACCTCACCCCCTTTTAATACTATTGGCTTTCCTATGGACTCAAAACTGATTTTTCACAAATATGAATGAAGAGTCTTCTAGCTTGAAGCTTGATCCTATCTTATTGCTTTCTTGCATGAAGGGGCATCTCCACATAAGCCTTTAGCCAAAGTATCTTTTGTACTTTTCTGAAATATACTTGGAAAAACATATTATTCCAATGATGCATATGTTGTGATCAGTTATCAAAAACACTCAAGGGAGCAATTGTGCTTTCAATCTCCCCCTTTTTGGTAATTGATGACAACATATATATCAAAGCTTTCACAAAAGATATAATCAATGGTTAGCATCGACGCTTTGAGATGTATGTGAAAAGAAAGAGCTCCCCCTAAATTTGTGCATTATATTAAAATTTGCGTTTGAATGCAAATGCATAATTGATTAGGATGATGGGTCACTCTTTCATGTCACACACATCTTGGTGGTACGCATACAAGATAAGAATGAATAGTGTTGCACATGACACCAACAAGATAAGTGAATGATCATCACATAGATAGCTAAAAGGATAATATTATAGCATCAACCGAGCAAAACGTATGATCAAACAGAGATAACGGGATAAAGTCGTCCAAAAGTCCAAAATTTTTAAAACCAAATGAGAGCAAATAAAGTCAACAACTCTGTGTCTCTCTCGAAGTGTATGATCTATACATTCGACCCCTTTGGAAACAAGTTACCAAAAAGTTCAAAAAGTATAGAGTTACTCCTCTCTCTAGGCAACTGATGATGGAGTCGATAGAAGAGCATCCACGAAGGGGTGGATACTGGAGGTGCTTGAGATGGAGCTGGTGTTGAAGGTGCAGATGCTTGAGCTGATGAAGTCTGCCTTGTCTCCTCAGTAGGTACAGTAGTTGATCTATGCTGGTTGTTGAACTATGTGGTAGTGAGAGGAGGTGACTCTTCATCATCGTCATCTTGATTGTCATCGTCGAGTGTGGTATCTCCAGTGAGTCAACTTCATGTTGAAGCTGTTTGACTATAGTGGTCCACTCCGTCACCTTCATATTCACGTCATGAAACTTTGTTCCCATGACTCTCTCAAGGCTTTTGTCACTTTGCAGCATCTCCTCGTGTTCTTCTCCATACCTTGGATAGAGCTAACTAGAAATGCCATTTACTCAGCTTGAATTATGAGCTGTGGAACTGGTGGTGGCTCATTTCTAGCAGCTTCAGCTTTTGCTGCCTTTGCTGCCATTCTTGCTACAGCTGAGCTGGGATCATTTTCTTCCATCACAACAACATTGTCTTCAAATTCTGGTTGAAGGGGTAGATGGGGCGATCAAGGTGATATGTATGCTTGCCTAGCTTGGCATTGATAAGCATATGACTGTAAGGGGCATATCCACAAGATCTTTCCTGATCAACAGCGGTCCTCCAGATAGTCTCTACTATCAATTCCATCACTCTGAATCAAGTGTGAGAGTCCAAATGGTGCAGCAGATTGATAGAGTGTCCTCGAATCATCCTATCATCACCTGATTTAGGCATCAAGGTGTGTCTTAGAATGATGTTAATTGTGGGTATCCCTCCTTGCAAGAAGTATACTGAGCCCATCTTGTGACTTGCCAAATACTTGTTAGGAATTGGCTTATACATATTGTCGGATTTCAGGCTCCGCAAATCCCTAAAGATTCGAACTCACGGGCGTGTACGAAGATCTCTCACAGCCTAACCTCGCCTAGCTCGCTACTCTATGGACAAGGCAAGGAACTCACTCAATGGTGAGGAAGACACAGAACACGATAGTTTACCCAGGTTCGGGCTGCTAGGAAGCGTAATACCGTACTCCTGCTTTGGTGGATTGCCTCTCTCGGAGGTGGGTGGATGAACTAGTACAGTGTTCGTGAGGGCCTCCGGAGGATTGGTGTTGTTCCCGTGGGTGAATGGAACGAGTCTCCCTCTACGAAGTAGCCTACCCTCTATATATAGTGGCGGCCACGGTCTTCTTCCCTTATCTTTCGGCGGGAAGGGATCCCACAACGGCCAATTTCGAAGGGGGGCAGGGGAACATGCTCCCCTGTCCAAAAGTGGTCTTCGCCTGCAAAGTGGCTGTCAGCTCTGCACGGGCGGGTTCAGGGAAGACATCCGTCCTCGCGGCGGGTGGCCATTGTCTTGTTGCACCAGAATGGAAACCTTTTGGAGATGCCTTGGGATACTCTGGTACCTCCTTGCCTCCTTTGCACTAATGGGAAACTGTGTCGTCCCACTGTCTATTGCTCGCCTATCCTTCCCTTGCGTCATCCTTGACTCGTGAGGCTGGGCCTCGCCTCAGAATATCGCTGCTCCGGAGGGGTCCTGAGGAGGCCCCCTGCGAGTCTTGATGTCGTTCCTCCTCGTGAGGCTTGGACCTTCACGAGGGCCTTGCCTTGAGTGATGTCGGGCCCGTTAGCTTGCTTGATGAAGTGGGCCAGCCCTGGGCCGCAGGCAGGCAGGTCTGGGTACCCCCTTTCCCAGAACGCCGACTATAGCCCCCGGGCCCAAGGCGCACCGAGGTTGGCTCCTCGGCGAAGACTTGAGTGCGTCCCGAAGCGTCGCGGGCCCTAGTTGCCTGCGGGCAAGGCGGCACACGTGTCTAGCGGCCATGTGGTGGCGCTCTCGCTCCTCGAGGCGTCCGTGGTGCACCAGGCCACGATGGTACGACCTCCAAGAACCGTGCTGGCCATCATTGTTCTCATTGAATGGCGTCAGTGCGGCCTGATCGCACCCAACGGCCCTCACGGATTTGACCGCTCACCGGACAATTGAAGCAACTTGGGCGACAGCGCTCCCATCAGCCCACCTCGTGACCCACATGGGGCGCGCGACGCTCACGCACCCACGACGGTTGGTGGCCGTGGTTCGCCTATAAATCTACCCCACCCCCATCAAGGGGGAGGCACTGCAATCTTGAGCTTCCTCTCTACTTCCTTTCGCTCCATTAAGAAAACCTCCTGTCGTCTCCGTTTCCCTGTCTTCCATGGCATCTCCGGGAGGTGAACCTGGCAGGGGGAAGCGTGCGGCTCCATATGCGCCCCCGTCTTCCCCCAGGAGTAGCAGCGGAGGGCCCTTGGGGCCTCCGTGCGTCCTCCACCACTGGGCTCTCGCCAACAAGTAAGTCCCTCGCCTGCGCCTCTTTTGGTGAATACCCCGTGAATTGCTTGGTGGTTGATCTATCCTCTTCTCCAGCGGGACCTCCGCCAAGAAACCCAAGCCTGGCGAGCTTCAAGAGGAGGTGGAGGGGCTGTAGGCCCATCTCGAGAGCGCCGACGCCGCCCGCCAGGGCCAGGCGGAGGCCAAGGCGGAGCCGGCGTCACTGCAGCAGCAGGTCCATGAGGCGACTGACGCCGTTCAGTCCACCCAGGATGATGCGGTGTATGCCCGAATGATGCCGTCACAGCGTGCCAAACAGCTCAAGGGCATCGTTGGCAGGGCGGCAGGCGCGATGCGCCAATTTGCGGGGGAGGCCCCGTCGTTGCCAAACGTGAGGAGCGACGGGGGCTACCTTGTCTTCTTCGAAAAGGTAGTGGAGGCGCTGGAGGCTGGGGTCTCCTGTGTGGAGGAGGATAGCACGTCCGGCACGCGCGAGCTTCTAGGCCTTGCCTTGACGCTCGTGTTCTCCAAGCTGCGTCGCCTCGTCCTGGAGCTCGTTCTCCTCCGCGTCGTCGATCCGGTGCCTGCTGCATCCCGACGTTCTCTCTGGGATGAGGTCAGCCCGCGCGTGGATGCCCTGGTGGAGCGGTACGTCCAGGTGCCCGCCTCCAACGAGGAGGAGGGCTCTGACGCCTAGCCTGCAGGCGCCATGGGCGACGTTGGTGGCCCCTGCCCCTAGGCGCCCCCAGCTTCCGGTTCCTTCCCCTGTAATAGTGGATCAAGAACTTTGTCCTGTTGGAAATTAAACTTTTGTTCGTTACCTTCATCGTTCTCTGTTTCGCTCTTCAATTGCTGGTAGGCTCGTCGGTGCTCGTTGCGGTTCGGCTTCAAAGCTGAGGGCCCGTCGCTACCCCAGCCACAGCTCAGGGGTAACGACGGTCAGGGGCCTCATGAGGTCCCGTCCTCCCGAGGCACCGTCGAGCCGCTGCACGCTTGATCGTCGGCCTCGTTTCTCGCCGTAGCTGAATCCTTAGGCCCTGCATCCCTCCATTAGTACGCATGTTTTTAATTTATTGTTAGTTTCGCGTGAAACCAAATGACCCCCGTCCGGGCCTGCGGGGTACTTAACTCGTGGGGTTTGCGCATGTCCCTTCCGTAGCTCCTCCTGAGTTGCTCCTGCTCTGTAGATGGGATGGGATGGAGACCCCTTTGGGCACTCCATGCCTGCCTGGTCCTGCATTATGATCGGTGAGGCTCCTGGGGCTCGATGCTCCGGAGCCCCCTTTGGCGCTTGAGTGATTCCTCTTCCAGTTCCTTTGGTCATCACCTCAGGATCCCCTGAGGCCTCCTGAGACTCTTTGTGGTCATATTGTGATTCGATCCGGACCCCCAAGTGGGGGTTGATCGCCGAAAATGTTCGCCCCTGGGATGCCAAGTCTTTGCTTTCGCTCCTTGGCACCTAGGTGCGGTGCAAAGCATTTAGCTCCTCACAGAATGTCATCCAGAAAAAGAGGCTTCAAAACCGGCGAATACGAGAAAGCGCAAGAGAAAGTTCCAACCCCCTTTTTATTTTTCAAACATCAACTTTTAAAATTGACAGATGTAAGTCTGGTGGAATATAGTTCGAAATCCAGGAAAAAGAAAGCAAGCACCACGTACGGCACCTAGGCTAGCATAGTCATTGGTGGACTATGTGGGTTTCCTTGCCAGCTGCGGGCATAGTCATTGGTGGACTAAGTTGATTGCCTCCGTCTGCACCCACCACGGAGCATAGGTCTTCCACTAGGCATGGGGTGGGGCCCTTCTTTCGCGTCCTCGGGGAGCCCTGGGGGTATACAACCTCAACTCATTATTACGTGAGAGTGTCACGGGGGGGGGGGGGGGGGTGTATGGGAGGTCGCGAGGATGCTTCGGCCTCATGGGTATCCCAACCCCGAGGCGTAGGCGCCTTATTCCGGAAATCATTGGAGGACTGTGTTGATTTCCTCCATCTGCACCCAACGCGGAGCATAGGTTCCACTAGGCGTGAGGTGGGCCCCTTCTGCGTCCGCGGGCCCCCTGGGCGTATACAACTTCGGCTCATTATTACGTGAGAGTATCACGGGATGAAGTAGGTTCCGGTAGGATTGAAGGACGATGCAGAGGTGCCGCGATTTGGTGCAGGTCCCATGGAGATTGTAGGGCGATCGCGATGGTGCTCCGGCTCCGTGATCTCTCCTCCTTCTCGTGAGGCTGCTTGAGGGCTTTTTTATGGCTCTATGTCCGCAGGTCCCAGTTTCGCACATTTCCATGTCGTCCTGAGGCGCCTCACGAGGCAAGACCCCGACACCCCCGATACTGACCGAATGTGCATGGACGACACTAGGGTGGTCAAGGGGCTTTGTGACCGGTAAGGGTCCTGCGGCGCAATGCTCAAGAGCGCCCTTTAACGTTCGAGCGGCTCTGCGTCGCTAAGATCTAGTCCCACACATTTCGCAACCGCCCTAGCGTATGACCGAATGAATGGATGTAGCTACGGGGTCAAGCGCTTCCATCCCTGATAACGACCGAATGTCCGTGGACGATATCAAGGGCGGGAGGTGGCCTTATGACCGGTAGGGCTCCTGAGGCTCGATGCTCAAGAGCCCCCCTTTGACGCTCAAGCGACTCTGCGTGGCCAAGACCCGGTCCCGCACATTTCCCAACCACTGTTGCTTGCGACTGAATGGACGATCTCAGCAACGGGCTCAAGCCGTGCCACCCTGATAACGACTGAATGTCCGTGGACAATATCAAGGGCGGCAGGTGGCCTTGTGACCGATAAGGCCCTTGAGGCGCGATGCTCAGGAGCCCCCCTTTGACGCTCAAGTGGCCCCCATTTCATCCTGTTGATTGTTGCCGTGGGGAGCCGCGGGGCCACCCCAGTCCCCGCGTCATGGGCGACGCGCTCCGGCCGGAGCTCCCAACCGGGGGAGATAGATCGCCTCAAGATGCAAGCAAGGCAAGATGTCAGGTCGCCGAATGGATGCATCATGAGTTATAGAAACATGAGTAAATGATATGATAGGCAGGGGCATGCCGTGAACACCTGAAGTCCCTGCGGTCAGCATGCACTCCCTGGAGTAGTGAACCAAAAAAATTCCCTCACATAGCTTCTTCGCGTATGAGGGGCGCCTCGTGAGGCCCGGCCCCAGGCGCGTGCTCTAGCTCCGTGGTTGCCGTGGGTGGCCCGCGGCACTGGCGTCTCGTTGCTTCATATGACTTGTCCTCTTGAGGCCTGGGGTCCGGTTCTTCGCAGTTTCTCCGCGGGGGCGACGGCTGGCATCACGCCCCGCGGCCTAGGGGCGCTGGGGGCCTCGTGGGAGCTCCTTACTCCTGAGGAGATTAGGCGAACGGGGTGGGCGCTTGAGGCTCTTCTGCGTCGGAAGGGCCAGGCGGCATCGCATACTCCGGTACATAGGGCTCCATGTAGGCGTTCGATCAACCTCCAAAGCTGTTCAGCAACGCTACGGTGGCGGTCCTCCTCAGCGGCGGAGGGGGATCCCCCCGGCTGTCTTTTCAAAGAACTTCCTGCGATTGGCTTCCACGCGAAGCCGCTTGTTCCTGTTGCCGCCGTTGGTTGGTCACGTGGTTGCTTGCTGCAGACTTCCCCTTGGTGCCTTGGCGTGTCTCAATTGCCGTAGCTTGCCCGCGCCAATGTCTCCGCCGGCAGCTGGCTGCGTCTGAGGGAGCGCTCCGACATGGCTGCTCCGGGTTGTCGGGGACTGACCTGGTCTTGGCAATGTGCGCCGGCATGTGCATCGAACACCCTGCCATTCTCTTCACGCCCATGGTGGTCGCCGTCATGCTGCGCCTCGAGGCCGTCCGTTGGGACTTGAAGGAGGAGGAGGGAAGCACGAGATGTGCCCCTCTCGGCCCTGCCCTGCGCAGGAGGGGCTCCGTCGCTTGCAGGCCCATGGACCGACACAAGGTGCGAGCCCCCGATGACCGGCGCCTGCGGCCTTGAAGGAGAGTGGGGTCGGATGGCCTTGTGGGCGATGGCGGTCAGCTCCATGATGTGTTCTGCCCACGCGTCGAAGCCCCCTCGCATCGGTGGTTGGAGGAGCATCTCGCTCGCCATCTGCAACGCTCGTGCGCGCCGAGGTCCGCCAAGTTGATGTGGCGCATCAGGGATGCCGGGGTCGCCTCCCAGCCACCGTGCGCCTGCGTGGCGTGGATAGTCGCGACGGTGGAGGTGATGTTGACGATCTGGTACGAGCCGCCTGGTACCACAACACCGATACACGTTGCGGCCGTTGTGGTATGACGGTTGGGGGCCAGCTCGACGAGGCTCGAAGGAGCTTGCTAGGCGCCGGTCATCGTGGCAGCGAGCTTAGGGGATATGAATATCGGAGAAGACCTCGACATTCCCCCTACCTGGCATGCCAAATGTCGGATTTTGAGCTCCGCAAAACCCTAAAGATTCGAACTTAGGGGCTAACCTCGCCTTGCTCGCTACTCGATGGACAAGGCAAGGAACTCACTCGATGGTGAGGAAGACATAGAACACGGTAGTTTATCGAGGTTTGGGCCGCTGGGAAGCGTAATACCCTACTCCTGCTTTGGTGGATTGCCTCTCTTGGTGGTGGGCGCATGAACTAGTACAGTGTTCGTGAGGGCCTCCAGAGGCTTGGTGTTGTCCCCGTAGGTGAATGGAATCATTCCCCCTCTACGAAGTAACCTACCCTCTATATATAGTGCCGGCCCCGGTCCTCTTCCCTTATTGTTTCAGCGGGAAGGGGTCCCAGAATGGCCAATTTATAAGGGGGGTAGGGGAACATGCTCCCTTGTCCAAAAGTGGTCTACACATGCAAAGTGGCTGCTAGCGCTGCAGGGGCGGAGTCAGGAATGATGTCCGTCATGCCAGCGGGCGGCCATGGTCTTGTTGCACCAGAATGGAAACATTTTGGAGATGCCTTGGGAACCTCTCGTATGTCCTTGCCTCCTTTGCGCTAAAGGGGAAACTGCACCATCCCGTTGTCTACTACTCGCCTGTCCTTCCCTTGCGTCATCCTTGACTCCTGAGGCCGGGCCTCGCCTTGCAATATTCGCCGCTCCGGAGGGGTCCTGAGGAGGCCCCCTGCAGGTCTTGCTGCCGTTCCTCCTCATGAGACTTGGCCCCTCACGAGGGCCTTGCCTTGAGTGATGTCGGGCCCGTTAGCTTGCTTGATGAAGTGGGTCAGCCATGGGCCACATGTAGGCAGGTCTGGATACCCCCATTCCTAGAACGCCGACACATATTGGCATGATGAGCTCATCATTCCATGGGGTCATATCTTTTCACACAAAATCTTCAATGTCCACTAACCTGAAATTTTCTTGCACGTGGGGAAAGAAATTCTCATTTTCTTTGAAGTAAGCCAAGTCAAAATATCTCATATCACTAACACCTCGACTCTTGTCATATAGGACAGTCTCGTAGAAATCTTGTTGTTCCTTGGTGAGAAACCTTGGATCAACAGCAATTGTTATCCTTATGGCATATAGACATGCATTTCTCCATTTCCTGAAACCTTCATCTTTCCTCTTCCTCATATCTTCTACTACTGGGTGAGAAGCATTGTGAACTGGCAGATTTGGTCGGAGCTTTGTGACAATATCTGCATTCTCATCTTCTTCCTCTACAGCGAAGGCACTGGAAGCATGACCTTTCTCCTTAGCAGCTGCAGGAATATCCTTTGTAGTCTTCCGATGAGCTACAACCTTCTTTGCCTTGGAAAGAGTCTTAGGTGCAGATTTCCTGGGCATGCCATCAGCCATGAGCTTCTTCTTCTTAGGAGGAAGTGGGATCTCATCTTCACCAGCATCATCTTCACGGTCCTCATACATAGAAGTTTGTCTCCCCACAATGTTAACTACCCTCTTCTTGGATCTCTTCACACCAGCCTTCTTGATAGGTTTATCTATGGAGAGTGCTGTGCTCTGCTTTGCAAATTCAGGAGCTCTAACATCAACTGGTCTAGCATACTCTTTCTTGACTATCTTCTTAGGAGCCTTTGGAGGAGCTGAAGTTTCCTGTAGCACAAAGTCTGAGTCTTCTTCATCTTAGTTCAGTTTCTTCCTCTGCCTGGTGGATGCTTTGGGCAATCCATGGGAGCTGCAAGATCCAGGGTCAGAGTCAGTTTTCCCAGGACTAGTGCCTCAGTCCATCTCAACACTTTTCTCTCTCAAATCATTATAGCTATCTTCAGATCCACACATCTTGGTAGACAAGCAAAAACTCAGCAGCAAACCAGCAAACCTGTGATGTAGATATAGGAAAGGCAGAAGGATTGAGCATCACAAAACACAGAAGGATTTTTCAAAAATTGAAGCCTCAAACTTAGGGTATGATCTTCTGCAGGATGTAAATCGGTGGCACCGAGTTGGCTATTTTTTAGTCACCGAGAAGGATTAATCGCTTAACACAAAGTTGGCGGTCTATTCCGAAAAGATTTCCTCGGTCTCGCTGAGTTGCTTCTCAGGAACCCTAAAGTGGATATCGGTCGAACCGATCCTACAAACTTGGTCTCGACGAGTTGCATGTTGCGGTAGATCAGATCCAAAATTTCATCTTTCTCTATGCTACGAGATACTCTGGTGGAAGGGAAGGGTTTGCACATGGTGGCTTGTAGATAAAATTTCCAAAAGCGTATGAGTTGGATAGGGTACCGGAGAAGGAGGTCAGATCCATACCTAACTTGGTGGCGGTCCGGCTACGGTGGCGGCAACAACGAGGATTCCGTCGATGGCCGCGATTCCCAACGGTGCAGGCGCTCGAGAAGGCAAAGGCGACGACCAGGGGTCCTCGGGGCAGCTTAGGGTTTTGAGGCAAAAAGTTTTTGACAATCTCATTTCAAATAGCCGTCCGCTGGAATATATACCTGGTCACTCTCGGGGTCACCGAGATTACGAAATCGGTGTCACCGAGTTCCTCTAGTGTCAGCTGATAGGAAAACTCAGTGTAACCGAGTTTGTGATGTCGGTGGTACCGAGATTGAAAAACTAGATCAACTTTGGAAATTTGGTGGAATCGAGTGTGTGGAGTTGGTCTCACTTAGATTTGCAAAGATGTTTTGGAAGGCAGCATTTGACGATACGAAACTCCGAGTGCACCTTCACACGGAGGGACCAATAAGTGCTTGTTCAAGTTTTGTGATAAAGCATGAATAGAACTTGAGATGAGATAGCATAGATAGCTAGAGAAGGGTCCTAGGCATTATTGTCCATCCAATTGGCAAAAGATAAATCAAGAGCCAAATAACAACAATTGGATGTCCTCGAATGAACAAACACATGCAAACCAACATGCTCACATAATAAGATGATAGATAAAATATGGTGAACATGCAAAAACATCCTAGCAGCTATCAAGCACTTGGGCAATGAGAAAGTCATCTCTATATGAGTATATTTACTTAGGAGCCAAGTAAGAATACTTGATCATAGGTCATACTCATCGTTAAGCAGAAGTGGGGTTACCACTTTTACATAAGCATTAATGTGTTCATATCCTTAGGAGATGCTTATACCCAAGATTTAGAGTAAAGCACCCCCTTGATATGACATCCCCCTAATAGGGATAAACTAACCTTGAGTTTTGTCGTAGAAGACTTCTAGTAGGTGAAGTAATGGTGGATGATGAATGTTGATGAAGATCATCTTGAGTTGGGAGCAATCCTAGTTGTTTCTTACTCTTCTCACCTACATGGATTAGTCCCAAAGTAAAAGGAACATATGCAAGAATATCTATGGACATGGAGTGAAACACACATGGGATGATATCCAAAGATGAATTAATTACCTTGTTCCTTGCTTACCTTTGAGGGAACATGTGACTCCTTGAGCTAATGCATATGGTTGAGGTTGATTGCATATAGTTCTGGCCAAAATGAATACGAGTGAATTTCATTGGCGGAGTCACCCCTCAAGAACTTTCTAGTTATTTTACTTGGGGATCCACATCAAATTTATGGGAATCCTTGGAGTTCTGGTAGCACTAGATGAGTTAGAGCAAGTGGTGTCCTTGGGAATCCACTTGACCTTGACTTGGGGTTCTTCTTCATATAAGTCAATGTCGTCTTAAAGTTTCCCTTGCCCTTGTGGTCTTGTGGTAGAAGGCCATCTTGTGAGCTTGTTCCTTCGGGAGGAGTAGGATCATTCTTCTCCTCTTGGGGAATAAACTTAGGAATGGGATATGGACCTTCTTCCAAATCATCTCCGTTGACGTTGAAGTAGCCAACACCTTGTTTCTTCTGATGTCCTCCTTTCTTGCGCACAATTTCCTCAAATTGCTTACTTCCGGCAAGACTCTTGAAGAGACCTCTCTCTATAATCCCTTAAAATAAATCGTTTTCTTGCTCAAGTGGAACTTGGATAAGAGAATCGTTAGTGGAATCAAGAGAGCTACTAGGAACAACATTATTGGATTTTGCTTCATCATTGTTGTTACTAGATGAAGAAACTTTATTGCCTTTGCTACTAGTGTTCTTAGGTTTAACTTGTGGAACAAAGTTAGACAAGAGTAATCCTTTGGCTAGGTAAGAACAACTCTTCTTTCGAAGATCATCATTGATCGCTTTAAGCAACTCATGCTCTTGCTCCAAATTGAGCTTCTCGAAGCATAGCTTCTCATGAGTTCTTGCAAGCTCTCTATGGCCTTCTAGAGTAGTTTCGTGAGCTAACTTAAAAAAATTAATTCTTGAGTTACTCGTTTAATTTCTTTATTATCATTATCACTCGATTTCTCTTGACTAGCATGATAATTAACATGTTCATTTTCATTGCAGTCACTAGTTTTATCAAAGAGCAAGTCATATTTTCCTAACATGTCATCCTCGTCACTATTAAAATCAAGATACTCAGGGTTTGATACCTTGGGGCCTTTAGCCATGAAGCAGTTTTCGAACTCCGCATTTGGTGAATCAAATAGGTCATAGTAGTTGGAGGAAACAAGTGAATGCCGGCAACACCTTCATCTTGACTACAGTGAGAGTTAGAGTGATAGCTTCTCTTGGAAATGTTGTTAGACTCGGAGACAAAAACCCATTCACCAACATGAGCTTGATGTCTTCTTCTTCAGCTGCTCATAGTGTATTTGTCCTTGTTCTCCGATTCCTTGCCTCTGTGTGAGTGTCTTCTTTCATAACGATCTTCTCTAATCCTTCTCTCTTTGCGAGGTGACTCATCTCTTGAGCTTCGTCTTCGAGGTGACTTTCTCTTTGTTGGGGCATAGACAATTGAAGATGATGTCGCAGGCTTGAGCATTGAGTTGCAACATCTTCTGTTCATCAGCTATCGCATCACGATCCATTTCATGCCTTTATCCAAAGAAGTTACCTTGCACACCAACACAAATAACAGCACAAACATGAGGATTAAAGCCAAGTATATGCATTTTCATCTTATGCTTCCAACTAGCAAAATTAGTGCCATCGAAGTATGGACCTCTATGGTGATAATCTCCCTCACTAGATGCCATAGTCTCCTAGGTTTGTAAAGCAATACAATGGAGACAAAAGCGCTAAAACTACTTGTAGGATCGAAAGTATGTCTAGAGGAGGGGTGATTAGACTACTTGACAAGATAATTTTTTTGCCTTTCCCAATTTTAGTTGAGAGGCATCTTTAGCATTTATGGCAAGTAAAGTACAACCTACACATCCAGTCCTAAGAGTGTAGCAGCGGAATGTAAAACATGCAAGTGTAAAGTAAAGGAGTATGGTAGGGAGATCAAATGCATGAGGTTGACACGTTGATTTTTGACATGGTTCCGATAGGTGACGCTATCATACGTCGGTGTTAGTAGAGACTTCAACCCATGGAGGGTGACGGATGCAAGGGTCCACGAAGAAGCGGCCTCGTCTATTCCACCACGGCTGACGCCCACGAAGGTCTAGCCTTACTGATGATAGATCTTCACGAAGTAGGTGATCTCCTTGCCATTACAAACATCTTGGTTCAAATCTACAAGACGAAGTAGGAGGCTCCCAATCGACACCTAACTAATCTAGGAGGCACCACCCTACAAAAGGTAATAGACGCAGTAGAACGATGAACTCCGTGCTCTTGTTCTTCTAGAGATAGTATCCTCAACACACAATGAAAGTGCGTTATATCGACTAGAGGGGGGTGAATAGGAGATTTTAAGAATTTCATCACTGAGGAAATTCCTTTTGAGGAAATTCCTCACTGATGACTAACTTACAGCGGAAACAGTAAAGGATCAGACGTGCAAACATTCACAACAGCAGTATTTCAGAGTGAAAAATGTGAAAACAGATTGCACAGTAAGCAGGCACGCAGAATACAGATAATGATTAACTATCGTGAAGAATTTGGGGTTGAGGAAATTCAGAGAAATTTTTCAGCAAATTCTTCAAACAGTCACAGTGAAAGTCATCAACACACAATACAAGAAAAGTAAAGAGTTGAGGAATTAGAACCCGTTTCTCAGTGAAGACTGTTGTTGATGACCCAGTTCCAACTGTTGTGACTTCCAAACCCTCACAAACTTGGTCACCCGGCGATCCACAATTGACTGCTGGATTGCTCTAGACCATGACGCCTAACCGTCTGGAGGATGCACAGTCCTCAAAGCTAAAAGGCTTCAGTCCCACACAGGAACAACTTCTTCAGTGATGTTCAATCACTAGGTTTGGTTTGTGGTTTCGGTGTATGGTGTATTTCCTCACTGATGAATTACTCTCGAAGGCTCTGAGGAATTGGGTTGCTCTTATGAAAAGTGTCAGTTTCTAACGGAGCAGCCAACAAGCTAGTGGTTGTGGGGGGTGGCTATTTATAGCCTGGGAGCATCCCGACATGATTTGACACTAATCCCCTTAAATAATATGACCGTTGGAGTGGATAAGACCAATGACTTGGCGTGGTTATCGAAACCGTCGGAACCCTCAACAGTGAGAGTCCTCATGTCACTCATATTCCTCACTTGAGGCTTTTGATAGGATTAGGCTTGGGTTGAGCATCATGAGGAAATTCATTCCATAGTGTAACTTCGACCCCCTTTAACAGTACGGTGTTCCTATTACTCAAATGCGAAGAAAGTAAAACAGAATGTATAAAGCTTCATGCTTCAAATTCTTCAGAATGATTTTCATTAGGAACCACCGGACTTCTTAATATCAGAATCTTCATGAGGAATATCAATTTCATCGAAGATTCCTCACTATTCATTTCTTCAGCTTCAGACCAATTTCTTCAACTGAAGACATATATTTTTAGGGGTCGATATTCTTCAAATATCTCAAACTCCTCAATGACTTATAGATCCTGTGTACACTCACAAACACATTAGATACTTAACCTATATGTCTTCAAACCACCAAAATCACTAAGGGGCACTAGATGCACTTACACACAATCACTCTCTCATAGAATAGGCACGGGTAGGAGACTTTGATTTGGTTGAAAGCGGTTTGGGGAGGCTAGAGAACAAGTTTCAAATGGTTGGATTGGAATATCTTGGTCTCAACACAAGAGTAGGTGGTTCTCTCTCTGAAAATGGATCTGGCAATGAAGTGTGCATTCTGAGTGCTTGTCCCATGAGTGAGAGGTGGGTGAAGGGGTATATATAGGAACCACACAAAATCCAACCATTACACCTAAGTGGCAAACTCGGTGACACCAAAGTCATAAACTCGGTGACACAAAAGGGAGTAACTTTTGAATCTCGGTGGAACCGGTATACACAACTCGGTGGCACCGAAAAGGTGGCTAATGGTCAAATGACCAAACTCGATGCCACTCATGCTCAAACTCGGAAATTCCGATTTTGTGTACCTAGGCAACAGAAAGTTGGTCACCCTGAATTCAGTAGCACCGATATGGATTCGGTTGCATTGATTTGGTGGGAATGGTAAGGCTTCTTTCCGAGGTCAAACTTGGTGGGTCCGAAATATGAAAGTTGGTGACACCGAATTTGAGTATGTGGAATTGGACATAATGGTTATGTGTGAAATATGACTGAGTATTTTGGTTGCTAACTTTGATCACTTGAGCAATCAGTTCATTTTACTACATCACCCCTTCTAATAGTATTGGCTTTCTTATGTACTTAAAAGTGATTCCTCACAAATATAAAATGAAGAGCCGTCTAGCTTGAAGCTTGTGCCAATCTTATTCCTTTCTCGCATCTAGGGGCATCTCCACATAAGCCTTTAGCCAAACAATGTTTTGAACTTTTCTGAAATATACTTGAAAAAACATATTAGTCCAAGGATGCAAATGTTGTGATCAATTATCAAAACCCCCTAGGGAGGTGGAGAGATATAGGGAGAGGGAGAGCGAGAAGGAAAGAGATAGAGGGACATGGAGAGAGAGGGAGGGAGAGGGAGGGGAGAGGGAGAGAGAGAGACGGAGTGGGAGGGAGAGAGATGGAGAGGGAGAAAGGGAGAGAGAGTGTGAATGAGAGAGAGGGTGAGGGAGAGGGGGAGAGAGAGGGAGGGAGGGAGGGAGAAGGAGGGAGAGGGAGAGGTAGAGGGAGGGAGTGGGAGAGGGAGAGAGAGAGGGAGATTGACATAGAGGGAGAGGGAGGGAGAGAGATTGAGGGAGAGGTAGAGAGATATAGATAGAGATAGAAAGAGAGATAGAGAGAGGAGTGAGATGGAGAGGCACCGAGAGAGAGTGTGAGAGGGATAGAGGAGAGGGAGTGGGATGGAGGGAGAGAGGGAGAGAGAGATCGTGGGAGGGAGGGGGAGATGGAGATAGGGAGGTAGGGAGAGAGGGAGAGAGGGAGGAGAGGGAGGGAGGGAGAGAGAGAGGGAGGGGACATATATAGAGGAGAGAGAGAGGAGGGAGGGGAGAGAGAGGGAGATGGATAGGGATAGAGAAGGAGGGGGGAGAGAGATAGAGGAGAGGGAGGGTGAGGGAGGGAGAGAGGGATAGGGATTAAAAATATGAAGTGTAAATACTCATTTGAGGAATTTGAAAACAAGATTCAGAGAGACCCCCCTGAAGATGTGCATATCTTGAGGATTTTGCTTTTCACAACAAATGCACATTGATGATTTATATCATAGAGATCTCCCCCTGAGTCTTGTAAATCATGCATACATATAACATATCATATGAAGAAAATGAAGATGCATGATCGCAAATGATATCTGACGAATTTCTGCATGCGTGCATTAAAACTTGAGGAATAAGCATGCGAAGAAAAACGTTCAAAAGCGTCAGAGTACCATCGGGCTTAAGTTACAACTCATTACATAAAAACTTCAGAAGAGCCAAGAGTTTTGTAACTTAAATATAGTTTATAAGCCCCAAAAATATCCCGCTTGAAGACTAACTCTCGAGTTTCTCCCCCTTTGTCATCAAGTGACAAAAAAGGGACAAACTGAGGACTAACGCCCGTGAAGACTTCATTTCTTGGCGGTCGAGGAAGAGCCGTGATGCTTCTTGGGAGTAGTCTTCTTCCTGGGCCGGTTGCAGTGTCGAGCTATTCTTCATCAGATTCAGCAGTGCGGAATGAAGAAAAGGAGCTGTCTTCAAGGTCTGGCACTGGAATGGGCCTGAACTTCTTCTTGGGAGGCCACGACCAGTCAAAGTATCGCTCAAAGTACATTTCTTCAAGCTCAGTCTGAGTCTTCAGATATGCTAGTGTAGCCCAGGTGCGATCGAAAACCTCATGCAGATAGTGATGGTTAATCTTCACAGAGTTATGTGTTTCAGTGAGGGTTTTCAGAATGGCACCAAACTGGCGTTTGACCCATTTGTGGTTGCGATCCACCTTCTGGTGAAGACTGAGGAGGAGCTCTCTGGTATTCAGCACGCGAGGAGGAACTGGGCTTGCTGGACGAGTCTCAGTATCGTCCCATGAAGAATATGCCTCTGTCTCTCTGAACTGGCCATCAAGTGGCCTGCTGCCTTCTTCAATCACAGATTTTCCTTTTCCTTCAATGGGCTCGAAAGTCTTATTGTTTACCCGAATAGGAGGCATATAACCAACATGGTTTTGACAACCAGCGTGAAAGTTGATGCCTGTCCTTGTCCTGATGAATCTCATGATCCACGGGGCATATATCTTGTGATCAAAGGGACACATGGCATTGTCGGCCAATGTCCTCAAGAAGAAATCATGGATATTGATAGGAATACCGTGAATGATGTTGAATAGGATATTCTTCATGAGGCCTACAACATCTTCTTCATCGTCATGGTCTTTGATCAGTGCTAGTACACTGCAGAGAATTTTGAAAACAGACCGGGGTGTGTACTTGAGCTCGTGGACGAGGAAGGTTGTTCTTGAAGATTTGCCTGCAGCCAAAGGCTTCATGAGGACTTCCATCATTCCATTTGGCAGGTCACGCTCACCATAAAGCTTCACTGCCGCATTTGAGGGAATTGGTACGGGCAGTTCTCTGAGGAGTTCAGAAGCCGCAGCCTTGTAGTGAGTGTTTTGGGTCATCCAATCAAACACCCATGTGTTAATGTCTTCAGCGTTACCAGATATGTGAAGAGTGGCATAGAACTGAAGAATAAGCTCGTTGTTCCAGTCTGATATGTCTGAGCACATTGGGAGCAAACCTGCATCGTGGAGTACACTGAGGACTGCCTCTAGGCAAGGTATTGCTTCAAGCTCAACATGAGGAATATGCCTGTGCTGGAAAATCTTGTTACGTCCACAGAGCACAGAGGCATAGTAGTTCATCTGAGTCCTTGTCCAAAACTTCAGATGCCTCATTTGAGGCTTGTCATAAGGGTTCTCTCCGATGAAGTACATGCGTTCCTCAAAGAAATTTTCTTTCTGAAACTTTGGACGCTTGGAGAATGGCTGATGCTGAACTGGCTGAAGATTTTGCTGATGAATAAGGGGGAAACAACAATAGCAGTCTCTGGGTTGAGCACAACGAGTGCATTGTCTTGGGCGGGTGCATTTTCTTCTGCATTTTCCTCAAGGTGAGGAATTTCATCAGCTGGTACTTCATGCTGAGGAGATGGTGCTTTCTCTGACTGAGCTTCAGGCTGAGGAATTTCCGCTTCTTTCTCGAGTCTGATCAGCCTGTTCCTCATCTTGAGGATTTTGCTCAGAGTGTTGGATTTCTTCAGCTTGAGGATTTTCAGCTTGTTTTTCCTCAGCTGGTTCTATGGCAGAAGCAGTTTCATCAGCTGGTGCAGCTGATCCTTGAGAAGTTTCTGTCTGAGGAATATGAGGTTTAGGACTGTCGTCAATCTGAATTTCCTCATCAGTGTGTTCCTCAGGAGCGACATCCTTCATTTCCTCATCTGCCTTCGTAGCTGGGTCATCAATGACGACCATCCCTTAGGAAGGGACGACATTGAGAGGCACCGGGTCTAGAGGAGCAGTTTCTTCAATTTCTTTGAGGCGCTTTGCCTCTGTTTCATCTACTGCTAAGGAGGCTTTTCTCTTCTTGGCTTCCTTTTCAGCAGCCCTTGTTTTCTTCACGTCTGATGGAGACGGAATTATCTTCTTCACCTTTGAAGCTTTTGGTGAAGGTGTTCTCTCTTCAGTTTCTTCAGCTGGTATTGAGGAACCAACTGGAACAGAGTCATCAGCCTGCTTTGATGAAGGAGCTGGATCAGGAGCAGTCTCATCAGTGGCAGCAAGTTCATCAGTTGGAGTTTCCATGATGAGTTCTTCAATGGCCGGTTCATCAACACGGCGCTCTTGGTGTACTTCCTCAGCTTGAGGAGTTTCCTCCTCCGGAGGAGATTCATCTGCTGGCTCCTCAACCAAGGGCTGAGGGGTTGGTGTTGGGGGTGCAGTTCTCTTGTTGTAGTCATCAACAGCACTAGTGGCCAGCTTGATGAAATTGGTCTTGAGGCTTTTGCGATCTGACAGCTTGGTGTACTTGTCAGTCAATTTCTGCAGCTCTGCCTGTGTAGTCACCTGTGCATCAGGAGTCAGTTTGAGAAGATTCTGCGTGAGGAATTTCTCCTTTTTGATCTTTGCAACCTTTGCCTGCCTGGCCTGCTGTTCTTTCCACTTGGCTTCGTTTATGAAGGTGGCCACCATGTGGCTAATGCCAGGAGGAAGATTCAAATCATCAAGAGGAGTGTTTGGGTCCTCATACCAGATATTGATGTAGTCAAGGAGGACCTTGGGGTCCATGGCCAGAGGAATAGCACTGTCTGATGCTTGAGCTACTCTTTCTTGCTTGTTTCTGATGATGGCTTGCAGGGTTTCATCATCATATTCATCACTTCCCTCTGATGCAGAAGGGACTGCGATGATTTTGCTGGGGCTCGGCAGAGGTGCACGTTCAGCAGTTGCCAAAGTCTTCGCAGGAGGTGTTGAAGACTTTGCGTCTGAGCTAGTTGCAGCTGGGAGTGAGGAGCTGGAGCTGGCAGTCATAGGCTTCACGACATGCTTCGGTACTGGTTTCTCTTGAGGCTTTGGGGTTGGAGCTGAGGATTTTGATACTGAGGAGATTGGTGCTGAGGGATTTGGCGCTGATGGTTTTGGTGTTGAAGGTTTTGGTAATGAGGGTTTTGGTGCTGAGGGTTTTGTGACAGAAGCCTGAGCAGACTTCTCTTGAGGCTTTGGAGCCTTTGGCTTTGATGGCGCAGACTGCATTTGAGGAATTTCTGAGCCTGAGGTTTCTGCAGTTGAGGAATTAGCAGCGCCGGAGGCAGCAGCTGAGGATTCATTAAATTTCCTCACTGCAGCTTCTGCCTGCCTCTTGAGGTTGGCCAGATGCTTTTCCTTTTCATCTGGATAGTCATCAATGGTCTTGAGGCTTGATGGATATGCTACTTGATGATCCTCAAGTGGGGACCTTCTGCCAGGAGGCTTCAAAGCGAATTTCTTCGCATATTTGGGAGTCACAAACCTGTACTCCTTCCATTCCTTCGCCCATCGGCGTTCAATCTTCTGCAGCCATATCTTTCTGTTGGCCATTGTCTCATGTTCATCAGGCGTGCAATAGTCCAAGTAAATGTCCTCAGGGATATCAATAGCTGTGTTTTGCTCAAGCTTCTTTCCTCCCTTCTGTTTTCTGTCTTCCTCCATTTTCTTCAGTTGAGGATTCTGCTAATGATTTTGAACTCTTGAGGATTCTGATGAGCCTTGAAGAGTTTCTTCCAGAAACGCTGCAAATGAGTTAATGTGATGAGAACCGAGAGATTCATTAGCTGACATGTGTGTACCTGTGAACAGAGTATGGTTGCGAGGAATTTGGAGAGGTCATATGCGTTCTCAGATTTCAGGAAAATGAAAAAGTTTGACAGTTTGAGGAATATAACCAGTGGTTGAGGAATTTTCCTAAGCATACTGTGCTTGGGTTCCAGAGTTGTACAAATCCGAAAATTCGCACAATTGAGGAATCTCGTGATAATCTTAGATGCTTAGCATAGTTCATCAATGATTGTGGTGATATGTAGTGTTTGAGGAATCAAGTGCGCATCGTATCTTCAGGAGAAACAGATTTCACATAGAGGATGTGAAATTTTAGATCTAACTTGCTGTAAAAATGGGATATATTTACCCTGGAAGGTGCGCACGAAGAACACAGAAAGTTGTGTGTGGAGAGGCTATTCGTTCGAGTGTCCAATGCACCCTAACTTTGCGACAGAGGACGTCTACGGCGGCGGCGGACGAAGATGATCCGACTCCGGCATGGTTCTCGCGACGAAGAAGTCGAGGCAGTGAAGCTCTTCCTCACCGGCGACGAGACTACCAGCGGTGGCGCTAGGGTTCGGTGGAGTGTGGTGTGGCACGAGAGCGATGAGGTGAAGAAGAGGATACCGAGGGGGATAAGGACATATTTATAGCCAAAAGTTACTGTTTGGCGCGAAAATGTCGCACCAAATAGCCCCTGCCTCTACGTCTTCGCAGGACAGGTGTAGCTCCCGTACGATGCGGTGGAGATAGTGGAGATCGTGGTTATCCGATCGTGGGAAGTGGGGGTTCAGTTACTGTGTCTTTAGAGAAACAATTTTTGAAGATTTCATGATTTTCGTTACAAAATCATCAACTGACAAGGACGCAGTGAGGATTTTGAACAAAGTTTCAAATAGAACGCATATGAAGAACTGAATAGACTGGATAAGTATAGCATAGAGGGAAAGTAGGGTCCGATCACATTCACTTAGTAGAAACATCAGCTTGAAGGAATAGCAATAAGTGAATGCTGTTGAGGACTAGAAATCACAGTCTACCTAGTCAAATGAAAGTCACCAAGTGTTTTTGAAGATTTTGTAATAAATCATCACAATGAAGAGCACCTGTTTTGAAGAAAAATGCATTGTGAGGAAATTGATCATTTGAAGAAAATCAACTTGAGGAATTTCACATAGGGTGGTGGCGTTACCCACCATATAAGAATGTTGATTACAGACGCCGCGTACAATTGTCGTAGGGCCCTAAGAGTCAATTTCTTTGTTAATTTCTTCACATTTAGAGTGACATTCTTCATCAGTTGAAGAAAATCGATTCATCATGTGTTGCACATCTAAGGCATCAACTTTGCATAAGAGTTAGGATGTGTGCATGTTTTTACAAAACATTTGAAGATTCTAAGATATTTAGCTCACACCGCAACTTGCAAAACCTTTTCTCATCCAAGGGCTTAGTGACGATATCTGCCAGTTGATCATCATTCTTCACATGGTCGATGAGGATATTGCCCTTGAGGACATGGTCCTGAAGAAAATGATGACGAATCTGGATGTGCTTGGTCTTCGAGTGCTCTACTGGGTTGTATGCAATCTTGATAGCACTCTCATTTTCACAGTAGAGAGGTACATTCTTCATGTTGATGCCGTAGTCCTTGAGGGTTTGCTTCATCCATAGAGCACAGCAAGAACCAGCAGCAATGTACTCAGCTTCAGCAGTGGAGAGTGATACGGAGTTCTGCTTCTTTGAGGACCAGCAAACTAGTGATCTTCCGAGGAAATGGCATGTGCCAGAAGTTGACTTGCAATCCACACGGTCACCAGCATAGTCAGAATCAGAATACCCTACCAGATGAAGATTGGAGCCCTTGGGATACCATAATCCTAGTGTTGGTGTGTGAGCTAAGTATTGAAGAATATATTTCACAGCCTTATGGTGTGATTCCTTCGGTTTTGCTTGAAAACGTCCACAGATGCAAACACTAAGCATTATATCTGGCCTAGATGCACATAGATACAATAAGGAGCCAATCATAGAACGGTATACCTGCTGATCGAAGTCTTTACCATTTTCATCAGTGCCGAGGTGGCCGTTGGTAGGCATTGGAGTCTTGGCACCTTTGCATTCGTGCATGTCGAATGTCCTCAGAACATCCTTGAGGTATTTCTCCTGTGATATGAAGATTCCATTGCTTTGTTGACGAATTTGAAGACCTAAGAAGAATTTCAGCTCCCCCATCATGGACATCTGATATTCCTCACTCATCATGTAGGCAAATTTATCACTGTATCTTTTGTCAGTAGAGCCAAATATAATATCATCGACATATATTTGACACACAAATAGCTCATTATCATAGGATTTAGTGAAAAGAGTTGGATCGAGTGAACCAGGTTTGAAGCCTTTCTTCATGAGGAATTCCTTCAATGTATCATACCATGCCCGAGGGGCTTGCTTGAGGCCATACATAGCCTTTTTGAGTCTGAAGACTTTGTCTGGATTCTTTGGATCCTCAAAACCTGGGGGCTGAGCAACATATACTTCTTCCTCAAGCTTACCATTGAGGAATGCACTTTTCACATCCATTTGATATAAGGTGATGTTATGATGATTAGCATAAGCAAGTAATATTCGAATAGCTTCAAGTCTAGCAACATGTGCAAAAGTTTCATTGAAATCTATTCCTTCAACCTGGGTGTAACCTTGGGATACAAGTCGTGCATTGTTCCTCACCACTTGACCGTCCTCATCTTGCTTGTTTCGGAAAATCCACTTGGTACCGATGATGTTGTGCTTGCGAGGATCTGGTCGTTTGACGAGCTCCCATACGTCATTCAGCTTGAATTGAAGAAGTTCGTCTTGCATAGCTTGGATCCACTCCGGTTCCAGAAAAGCCTCAGCAACTTTTGAGGGTTCTGTGATGGATACAAAGGAGAAATGCCCACAAAAGATAACTAAGTGTGATGCTTTTGAGCGAGTGAGAGGACCTGGCGCGTTGATGTCGTTGAGGATTTTGTCAAGTTCTACTTCGTTTGCAATCCTCGGATGAGCTGGTTGAGGATTTTGTCTGGGCTGAGGAAGTGGTGCTGATGCAATTTCCTGAGGAGCATCTTCTTGGTTTTTTATCAGCGATGGGGATCGTTTCTTCATCAATTTCCACAGATGGGACAATGTGTACAGTAGGCTTGAGCTTTATTGCTTCCTCAGGAGACAGCTTATCTGGATCAGAAGGCAATTGCTCTCTTTGCGAGCCATTAGTTTCATCGAACCGCACATCTATAGTCTCAACAACTTTATTGTGATAGTTGTTGAAGACTTTGTAAGTGTGTGAGTCCTTTCCATAACCGAGCATGAAACCTTCATGTGCCTTAGGTGCAAATTTTGAGCTATGGTGAGGATCTCTAATACAGCATTTTGCACCGAAGACTTTGAAATAACTTACATTGGGTTTCTTGTCAGTGAGGAGTTCATATGAGGTTTTCTTGAGGAATTTGTGAAGATATACCCTGTTGATGATATGGCATGCAGTGTTGATTGCTTCAGGCCAAAAGCGACGAGGAGTCTGATATTCTTCAAGCATAGTTCTTTCCATTTCAACCAGAGTCATGTTCTTCCTTTCGACAACACCATTCTATTGAGGAGTATAAGGAGAAGACAATTCGTGAGTAATACCAAGTTCATCAAGATAATCATCAAGACTAGTGTTTTTGAACTCGGTTCCATTATCACTCCTAATATGTTTGATCTTCATGCCAAAGTTCGTCGAGGCCCTTGAAGAAAATCGTTTGAAGATTTCCTGGACTTCAGTTTTATACACTATGATATGCACCCAAGTGTATCTGGAATAATCATCAACTATGACAAAGCCATAAGATGTTGCATTGGTTAGTGTGGCATAGTGAGTAGGTCCAAATAAATCCATATGAAGCAATTCAAATGGACGTGTAGTGGTCATGATGGTTTTGGAGGGATGCTTGGATCGGCTCATTTTCCCAGATTCACAAGCACCGCAGAGATGATCCTTGAGGAATTTGACTGATTCGATGCCGATGACATGCTTCTTCTTTGCGAGCGTGTGCAAATTCCTCATGCCTGCATGACCTAGTCTTCGGTGCCATAGACATCCTTCTGAGGTTTTTGCTAGTAAGCAAGTGGCTGGTTGAGGACCTGTAGAGAAATCAACAATGTGCAAATCCCCTCTTCTTACACCTTCGAAGATTTGGATCTGTCAGATTCCATGATGACTACACATCTATATCTACCAAAGATAACAATCATATCAAGAACACAAAGCATTGAGACTGACATAAGGTTAAAACCAAGGAATTCAACAAGCATCACTTTGTCCATATGCCTATCCTTGGAAATAGCCACTTTGCCAAGTCCCAATACCTTGCTTTTACCTTTGTCAGCATATGTGATTTGCTTCAGAGGTGATGGAGTTAGTGGCATATTCATAAGTAAGATTTTATCACCAGTCATGTGATGTGTGCAGCCACTATCAAGAACCCACTCAGTATTCTTGGGTTTGTCATCCTGCAGATGAATTAGTACTGCTTACCATCTCATATGCTTCAGATTTGAAGAATATGATACTAATTTCATCAGATCAGTAATTTCATCATAACAGGAATGTAAGGACGAGTGAAATATCTCTATTTCATCAATCATTAGCTTGCGTCCTATCAGGCATTTCTTCGGGTCTCCAGCAAATTCTTCAGATGATGATTTTCATCTGGAGACCTGACCTGCAGAAGTGATTAGTCTGATTTCTTCACCACCCACATCTGAAGGGGTGCCAAAGCGTTCATCATCCTGCGAGCACCATATGAGAAAGGTGGCATTGAAGCTAATGCACTTCTCTTAACAGTAGGGGGATTAAAATACTCATATGAATATGCAGAGAACTGGTTTGAGGATTTATGAACATGATGATTTGAGGAGTAACGCTCATATTCATATTCCTTGTAGTTTCCCTGCATGTTAGACGCATAAGCACGGGTACGAGAATAGTATTGACCAGTTGAGGATTTTGATCCTCTTTAAGACTTTGGTCCTCCTGAGGAATTTGATCTGGGGTTCATATTCTTCAGTGGTGGTGTCATGAGGACATTCACCTGAAGATTTTCAAGACAGCTTTTGGGAACCCAGATTTTCCTCAGAGGAGGGCCATTCCTGCAGTTAGTTCCAACATATCGAGCAAATACTTCACCAGATTGATTTTTGAACAGTTTATAGTTGGAATCAAGTGACTCATCAGAGGAATTTGGAGAGGTCATATGCGTTCTCAGATTTCAGGAAAATGAAAAAGTTTGACAGTTTGAGGAATATAACCAGTGGTTGAGGAATTTTCCTAAGCATACTGTGCTTGGGTTCCAGAGTTGTACAAATCCGAAAATTCGCACAATTGAGGAATCTCGTGATAATCTTAGATGCTTAGCATAGTTCATCAATGATTGTGGTGATATGTAGTGTTTGAGGAATCAAGTGCGCATCAGCTTCAGCAGTGGAGAGTGATACGGAGTTCTGCTTCTTTGAGGACCAGCAAACTAGTGATCTTCCGAGGAAATGGCATGTGCCAGAAGTTGACTTGCGATCCACACGGTCACCAGCATAGTCAGAATCAGAATACCCTACCAGATGAAGATTGGAGCCCTTGGGATACCATAATCCTAGTGTTGGTGTGTGAGCTAAGTATTGAAGAATATATTTCACAGCCTTATGGTGTGATTCCTTCGGTTTTGCTTGAAAACGTCCACAGATGCAAACACTAAGCATTATATCTGGCCTAGATGCACATAGATACAATAAGGAGCCAATCATAGAACGGTATACCTGCTGATCGAAGTCTTTACCATTTTCATCAGTGCCGAGGTGGCCGTTGGTAGGCATTGGAGTCTTGGCACCTTTGCATTCGTGCATGTCGAATGTCCTCAGAACATCCTTGAGGTATTTCTCCTGTGATATGAAGATTCCATTGCTTTGTTGACGAATTTGAAGACCTAAGAAGAATTTCAGCTCCCCCATCATGGACATCTGATATTCCTCACTCATCATGTAGGCAAATTTATCACTGTATCTTTTGTCAGTAGAGCCAAATATAATATCATCGACATATATTTGACACACAAATAGCTCATTATCATAGGATTTAGTGAAAAGAGTTGGATCGAGTGAACCAGGTTTGAAGCCTTTCTTCATGAGGAATTCCTTCAATGTATCATACCATGCCCGAGGGGCTTGCTTGAGGCCATACATAGCCTTTTTGAGTCTGAAGACTTTGTCTGGATTCTTTGGATCCTCAAAACCTGGGGGCTGAGCAACATATACTTCTTCCTCAAGCTTACCATTGAGGAATGCACTTTTCACATCCATTTGATATAAGGTGATGTTATGATGATTAGCATAAGCAAGTAATATTCGAATAGCTTCAAGTCTAGCAACATGTGCAAAAGTTTCATTGAAATCTATTCCTTCAACCTGGGTGTAACCTTGGGATACAAGTCGTGCATTGTTCCTCACCACTTGACCGTCCTCATCTTGCTTGTTTCGGAAAATCCACTTGGTACCGATGATGTTGTGCTTGCGAGGATCTGGTCGTTTGACGAGCTCCCATACGTCATTCAGCTTGAATTGAAGAAGTTCGTCTTGCATAGCTTGGATCCACTCCGGTTCCAGAAAAGCCTCAGCAACTTTTGAGGGTTCTGTGATGGATACAAAGGAGAAATGCCCACAAAAGATAACTAAGTGTGATGCTTTTGAGCGAGTGAGAGGACCTGGCGCGTTGATGTCGTTGAGGATTTTGTCAAGTTCTACTTCGTTTGCAATCCTCGGATGAGCTGGTTGAGGATTTTGTCTGGGCTGAGGAAGTGGTGCTGATGCAATTTCCTGAGGAGCATCTTCTTGGTTTTTTATCAGCGATGGGGATCGTTTCTTCATCAATTTCCACAGATGGGACAATGTGTACAGTAGGCTTGAGCTTTATTGCTTCCTCAGGAGACAGCTTATCTGGATCAGAAGGCAATTGCTCTCTTTGCGAGCCATTAGTTTCATCGAACCGCACATCTACAGTCTCAACAACTTTATTGTGATAGTTGTTGAAGACTTTGTAAGTGTGTGAGTCCTTTCCATAACCGAGCATGAAACCTTCATGTGCCTTAGGTGCAAATTTTGAGCTATGGTGAGGATCTCTAATACAGCATTTTGCACCGAAGACTTTGAAATAACTTACATTGGGTTTCTTGTCAGTGAGTAGTTCATATGAGGTTTTCTTGAGGAATTTGTGAAGATATACCCTGTTGATGATATGGCATGCAGTGTTGATTGCTTCAGGCCAAAAGCGACGAGGAGTCTGATATTCTTCAAGCATAGTTCTTTCCATTTCAACCAGAGTCATGTTCTTCCTTTCGACAACACCATTCTATTGAGGAGTATAAGGAGAAGACAATTCGTGAGTAATACCAAGTTCATCAAGATAATCATCAAGACTAGTGTTTTTGAACTCGGTTCCATTATCACTCCTAATATGTTTGATCTTCATGCCAAAGTTCGTCGAGGCCCTTGAAGAAAATCGTTTGAAGATTTCGTGGACTTCAGTTTTATACACTATGATATGCACCCAAGTGTATCTGGAATAATCATCAACTATGACAAAGCCATAAGATGTTGCATTGGTTAGTGTGGCATAGTGAGTAGGTCCAAATAAATCCATATGAAGCAATTCAAATGGACGTGTAGTGGTCATGATGGTTTTGGAGGGATGCTTGGATCGGCTCATTTTCCCAGATTCACAAGCACCGCAGAGATGATCCTTGAGGAATTTGACTGATTCGATGCCGATGACATGCTTCTTCTTTGCGAGCGTGTGCAAATTCCTCATGCCTGCATGACCTAGTCTTCGGTGCCATAGACATCCTTCTGAGGTTTTTGCTAGTAAGCAAGTGGCTGGTTGAGGACCTGTAGAGAAATCAACAATGTGCAAATCCCCTCTTCTTACACCTTCGAAGATTTGGATCTGTCAGATTCCATGATGACTACACATCTATATCTACCAAAGATAACAATCATATCAAGAACACAAAGCATTGAGACTGACATAAGGTTAAAACCAAGGAATTCAACAAGCATCACTTTGTCCATATGCCTATCCTTGGAAATAGCCACTTTGCCAAGTCCCAATACCTTGCTTTTACCTTTGTCAGCATATGTGATTTGCTTCAGAGGTGATGGAGTTAGTGGCATATTCATAAGTAAGATTTTGTCACCAGTCATGTGATGTGTGCAGCCACTATCAAGAACCCACTCAGTATTCTTGGGTTTGTCATCCTGCAGATGAATTAGTACTGCTTACCATCTCATATGCTTCAGATTTGAAGAATATGATACTAATTTCATCAGATCAGTAATTTCATCATAACAGGAATGTAAGGACGAGTGAAATATCTCTATTTCATCAATCATTAGCTTGCGTCCTATCAGGCATTTCTTCGGGTCTCCAGCAAATTCTTCAGATGATGATTTTCATCTGGAGACCTGACCTGCAGAAGTGATTAGTCTGATTTCTTCACCACCCACATCTGAAGGGGTGCCAAAGCGTTCATCATCCTGCGAGCACCATATGAGAAAGGTGGCATTGAAGCTAATGCACTTCTCTTAACAGTAGGGGGATTAAAGTACTCATATGAATATGCAGAGAACTGGTTTGAGGATTTATGAACATGATGATTTGAGGAGTAACGCTCATATTCATATTCCTTGTAGTTTCCCTGCATGTTAGACGCATAAGCACGGGTACGAGAATAGTATTGACCAGTTGAGGATTTTGATCCTCTTGAAGACTTTGGTCCTCCTGAGGAATTTGATCTGGGGTTCAGATTCTTCAGTGGTGGTGTCATGAGGACATTCACCTGAAGATTTTCAAGACAGCTTTTGGGAACCCAGATTTTCCTCAGAGGAGGGCCATTCCTGCAGTTAGTTCCAACATATCGAGCAAATACTTCACCAGATTGATTTTTGAACAGTTTATAGTTGGAATCAAGTGACTCATCAGAGGAATTTGGAGAGGTCATATGCGTTCTCAGATTTCAGGAAAATGAAAAAGTTTGACAGTTTGAGGAATATAACCAGTGGTTGAGGAATTTTCCTAAGCATACTGTGCTTGGGTTCCAGAGTTGTACAAATCCGAAAATTCGCACAATTGAGGAATCTCGTGATAATCTTAGATGCTTAGCATAGTTCATCAATGATTGTGGTGATATGTAGTGTTTGAGGAATCAAGTGCGCATCAGCTTCAGCAGTGGAGAGTGATACGGAGTTCTGCTTCTTTGAGGACCAGCAAACTAGTGATCTTCCGAGGAAATGGCATGTGCCAGAAGTTGACTTGCGATCCACACGGTCACCAGCATAGTCAGAATCAGAATACCCTACCAGATGAAGATTGGAGCCCTTGGGATACCATAATCCTAGTGTTGGTGTGTGAGCTAAGTATTGAAGAATATATTTCACAGCCTTATGGTGTGATTCCTTCGGTTTTGCTTGAAAACGTCCACAGATGCAAACACTAAGCATTATATCTGGCCTAGATGCACATAGATACAATAAGGAGCCAATCATAGAACGGTATACCTGCTGATCGAAGTCTTTACCATTTTCATCAGTGCCGAGGTGGCCGTTGGTAGGCATTGGAGTCTTGGCACCTTTGCATTCGTGCATGTCGAATGTCCTCAGAACATCCTTGAGGTATTTCTCCTGTGATATGAAGATTCCATTGCTTTGTTGACGAATTTGAAGACCTAAGAAGAATTTCAGCTCCCCCATCATGGACATCTGATATTCCTCACTCATCATGTAGGCAAATTTATCACTGTATCTTTTGTTAGTAGAGCCAAATATAATATCATCGACATATATTTGACACACAAATAGCTCATTATCATAGGATTTAGTGAAAAGAGTTGGATCGAGTGAACCAGGTTTGAAGCCTTTCTTCATGAGGAATTCCTTCAATGTATCATACCATGCCCGAGGGGCTTGCTTGAGGCCATACATAGCCTTTTTGAGTCTGAAGACTTTGTCTGGATTCTTTGGATCCTCAAAACCTGGGGGCTGAGCAACATATACTTCTTCCTCAAGCTTACCTTTGAGGAATGCACTTTTCACATCCATTTGATATAAGGTGATGTTATGATGATTAGCATAAGCAAGTAATATTCGAATAGCTTCAAGTCTAGCAACATGTGCAAAAGTTTCATTGAAATCTATTCCTTCAACCTGGGTGTAACCTTGGGATACAAGTCGTGCATTGTTCCTCACCACTTGACCGTCCTCATCTTGCTTGTTTCGGAAAATCCACTTGGTACCGATGATGTTGTGCTTGCGAGGATCTGGTCGTTTGACGAGCTCCCATACGTCATTCAGCTTGAATTGAAGAAGTTCGTCTTGCATAGCTTGGATCCACTCCGGTTCCAGAAAAGCCTCAGCAACTTTTGAGGGTTCTGTGATGGATACAAAGGAGAAATGCCCACAAAAGATAACTAAGTGTGATGCTTTTGAGCGAGTGAGAGGACCTGGCGCGTTGATGTCGTTGAGGATTTTGTCAAGTTCTACTTCGTTTGCAATCCTCGGATGAGCTAGTTGAGGATTTTGTCTGGGCTGAGGAAGTGGTGCTGATGCAATTTCCTGAGGAGCATCTTCTTGGTTTTTTATCAGCGATGGGGATCGTTTCTTCATCAATTTCCACAGATGGGACAATGTGTACAGTAGGCTTGAGCTTTATTGCTTCCTCAGGAGACAGCTTATCTGGATCAGAAGGCAATTGCTCTCTTTGCGAGCCATTAGTTTCATCGAACCGCACATCTATAGTCTCAACAACTTTATTGTGATAGTTGTTGAAGACTTTGTAAGTGTGTGAGTCCTTTCCATAACCGAGCATGAAACCTTCATGTGCCTTAGGTGCAAATTTTGAGCTATGGTGAGGATCTCTAATACAGCATTTTGCACCGAAGACTTTGAAATAACTTACATTGGGTTTCTTGTCAGTGAGGAGTTCATATGAGGTTTTCTTGAGGAATTTGTGAAGATATACCCTGTTGATGATATGGCATGCAGTGTTGATTGCTTCAGGCCAAAAGCGACGAGGAGTCTGATATTCTTCAAGCATAGTTCTTTCCATTTCAACCAGAGTCATGTTCTTCCTTTCGACAACACCATTCTATTGAGGAGTATAAGGAGAAGACAATTCGTGAGTAATACCAAGTTCATCAAGATAATCATCAAGACTAGTGTTTTTGAACTCGGTTCCATTATCACTCCTAATATGTTTGATCTTCATGCCAAAGTTCGTCGAGGCCCTTGAAGAAAATCGTTTGAAGATTTCGTGGACTTCAGTTTTATACACTATGATATGCACCCAAGTGTATCTGGAATAATCATCAACTATGACAAAGCCATAAGATGTTGCATTGGTTAGTGTGGCATAGTGAGTAGGTCCAAATAAATCCATATGAAGCAATTCAAATGGACGTGTAGTGGTCATGATGGTTTTGGAGGGATGCTTGGATCGGCTCATTTTCCCAGATTCACAAGCACCGCAGAGATGATCCTTGAGGAATTTGACTGATTCGATGCCGATGACATGCTTCTTCTTTGCGAGCGTGTGCAAATTCCTCATGCCTGCATGACCTAGTCTTCGGTGCCATAGACATCCTTCTGAGGTTTTTGCTAGTAAGCAAGTGGCTGGTTGAGGACCTGTAGAGAAATCAACAATGTGCAAATCCCCTCTTCTTACACCTTCGAAGATTTGGATCTGTCAGATTCCATGATGACTACACATCTATATCTACCAAAGATAACAATCATATCAAGAACACAAAGCATTGAGACTGACATAAGGTTAAAACCAAGGAATTCAACAAGCATCACTTTGTCCATATGCCTATCCTTGGAAATAGCCACTTTGCCAAGTCCCAATACCTTGCTTTTACCTTTGTCAGCATATGTGATTTGCTTCAGAGGTGATGGAGTTAGTGGCATATTCATAAGTAAGATTTTATCACCAGTCATGTGATGTGTGCAGCCACTATCAAGAACCCACTCAGTATTCTTGGGTTTGTCATCCTGCAGATGAATTAGTACTGCTTACCATCTCATATGCTTCAGATTTGAAGAATATGATACTAATTTCATCAGATCAGTAATTTCATCATAACAGGAATGTAAGGACGAGTGAAATATCTCTATTTCATCAATCATTAGCTTGCGTCCTATCAGGCATTTCTTCGGGTCTCCAGCAAATTCTTCAGATGATGATTTTCATCTGGAGACCTGACCTGCAGAAGTGATTAGTCTGATTTCTTCACCACCCACATCTGAAGGGGTGCCAAAGCGTTCATCATCCTGCGAGCACCATATGAGAAAGGTGGCATTGAAGCTAATGCACTTCTCTTAACAGTAGGGGGATTAAAGTACTCATATGAATATGCAGAGAACTGGTTTGAGGATTTATGAACATGATGATTTGAGGAGTAACGCTCATATTCATATTCCTTGTAGTTTCCCTGCATGTTAGACGCATAAGCACGGGTACGAGAATAGTATTGACCAGTTGAGGATTTTGATCCTCTTGAAGACTTTGGTCCTCCTGAGGAATTTGATCTGGGGTTCAGATTCTTCAGTGGTGGTGTCATGAGGACATTCACCTGAAGATTTTCAAGACAGCTTTTGGGAACCCAGATTTTCCTCAGAGGAGGGCCATTCCTGCAGTTAGTTCCAACATATCGAGCAAATACTTCACCAGATTGATTTTTGAACAGTTTATAGTTGGAATCAAGTGACTCATCAGAGGAATTTGGAGAGGTCATATGCGTTCTCAGATTTCAGGAAAATGAAAAAGTTTGACAGTTTGAGGAATATAACCAGTGGTTGAGGAATTTTCCTAAGCATACTGTGCTTGGGTTCCAGAGTTGTACAAATCCGAAAATTCGCACAATTGAGGAATCTCGTGATAATCTTAGATGCTTAGCATAGTTCATCAGTGATTGTGGTGATATGTAGTGTTTGAGGAATCAAGTGCGCATCAGCTTCAGCAGTGGAGAGTGATACGGAGTTCTGCTTCTTTGAGGACCAGCAAACTAGTGATCTTCCGAGGAAATGGCATGTGCCAGAAGTTGACTTGCGATCCACACGGTCACCAGCATAGTCAGAATCAGAATACCCTACCAGATGAAGATTGGAGCCCTTGGGATACCATAATCCTAGTGTTGGTGTGTGAGCTAAGTATTGAAGAATATATTTCACAGCCTTATGGTGTGATTCCTTCGGTTTTGCTTGAAAACGTCCACAGATGCAAACACTAAGCATTATATCTGGCCTAGATGCACATAGATACAATAAGGAGCCAATCATAGAACGGTATACCTGCTGATCGAAGTCTTTACCATTTTCATCAGTGCCGAGGTGGCCGTTGGTAGGCATTGGAGTCTTGGCACCTTTGCATTCGTGCATGTCGAATGTCCTCAGAACATCCTTGAGGTATTTCTCCTGTGATATGAAGATTCCATTGCTTTGTTGACGAATTTGAAGACCTAAGAAGAATTTCAGCTCCCCCATCATGGACATCTGATATTCCTCACTCATCATGTAGGCAAATTTATCACTGTATCTTTTGTCAGTAGAGCCAAATATAATATCATCGACATATATTTGACACACAAATAGCTCATTATCATAGGATTTAGTGAAAAGAGTTGGATCGAGTGAACCAGGTTTGAAGCCTTTCTTCATGAGGAATTCCTTCAATGTATCATACCATGCCCGAGGGGCTTGCTTGAGGCCATACATAGCCTTTTTGAGTCTGAAGACTTTGTCTGGATTCTTTGGATCCTCAAAACCTGGGGGCTGAGCAACATATACTTCTTCCTCAAGCTTACCATTGAGGAATGCACTTTTCACATCCATTTGATATAAGGTGATGTTATGATGATTAGCATAAGCAAGTAATATTCGAATAGCTTCAAGTCTAGCAACATGTGCAAAAGTTTCATTGAAATCTATTCCTTCAACCTGGGTGTAACCTTGGGATACAAGTCGTGCATTGTTCCTCACCACTTGACCGTCCTCATCTTGCTTGTTTCGGAAAATCCACTTGGTACCGATGATGTTGTGCTTGCGAGGATCTGGTCGTTTGACGAGCTCCCATACGTCATTCAGCTTGAATTGAAGAAGTTCGTCTTGCATAGCTTGGATCCACTCCGGTTCCAGAAAAGCCTCAGCAACTTTTGAGGGTTCTGTGATGGATACAAAGGAGAAATGCCCACAAAAGATAACTAAGTGTGATGCTTTTGAGCGAGTGAGAGGACCTGGCGCGTTGATGTCGTTGAGGATTTTGTCAAGTTCTACTTCGTTTGCAATCCTCGGATGAGCTGGTTGAGGATTTTGTCTGGGCTGAGGAAGTGGTGCTGATGCAATTTCCTGAGGAGCATCTTCTTGGTTTTTTATCAGCGATGGGGATCGTTTCTTCATCAATTTCCACAGATGGGACAATGTGTACAGTAGGCTTGAGCTTTATTGCCACATCTGAAGGGGTGCCAAAGCGTTCATCATCCTGCGAGCACCATATGAGAAAGGTGGCATTGAAGCTAATGCACTTCTCTTAACAGTAGGGGGATTAAAATACTCATATGAATATGCAGAGAACTGGTTTGAGGATTTATGAACATGATGATTTGAGGAGTAACGCTCATATTCATATTCCTTGTAGTTTCCCTGCATGTTAGACGCATAAGCACGGGTACGAGAATAGTTTTGACCAGTTGAGGATTTTGATCCTCTTGAAGACTTTGGTCCCCCTGAGGAATTTGATCTGGGGTTTAGATTCTTCAGTGGTGGTGTCATGAGGACATTCACCTGAAGATTTTCAAGACAGCTTTTGGGAACCCAGATTTTCCTCAGAGGAGGGCCATTCCTGCAGTTAGTTCCAACATATCGAGCAAATACTTCACCAGATTGATTTTTGAACAGTTTATAGTTGGAATCAAGTGACTCATCAGAGGAATAGGATAGTTCACATGAAAAGCCAGTTAGATTAGATGGATCAAAAGGAGGACCAATTGCAACAACCCATTAGGTTTTGGGATACTGCTCAGGTTTCCAATAAGATCCATCAGTATTTAATTTCCTCTCAAAGGCAATTCCTTCTTTCCTCGGGTTCCTGTTCAAGATCTGCTTTTTAAGCACATCACAAAGGGTTGGATGTCCTTTGAGGCTTTTGTACATGCCTGTCACGTACAATTCATTCAACCCTGCATTTTCATCAGTAACATTTGTGTTTTCCTCAAGTGAGGAAATAGACACAACAGGTGCAGTTGAAGAATTTGTAGCAATGGTCGAATTTGATGATTCTGTTGAGGAATTAGCAGTTTCGCATTCAATGCATTTCAGACAAGGAGGAATAAATTCAACTTGACTAGCGCTGATCTGTTGAGCTAGTAATGAATCATTTTCCATACGAAGATCATCATGAGACATCCTCAACTTCTCAAGATCAAGCTTCCTTTGAAGAAATTCATAGGAAAGCTTCTCATGATCAGTGAGGAGTGTATCATAACAATCCTGAATATTATCAAATCTAGACTGAAGACGTTTCATGTCATCAGTGAGGATTTTGGTAAGGTGCATTTCATCATTCAACAGATCATCACTTTTGTCTAGCAGTTTCTGAAGCTTTTCCAGAGCAGTTTGTTGTTTAGTGGCAATGATAGCAAGTTTACTGTAACTGTGTTTCTTATAATCATTAGGTTCACGGTCACTTGAATCAGAGGAGGAGGCATTATTCGATACCTTTGATCCTTTTGCCATGAAGCAATAGGTTGGAGCGAAGTCATCAGCATAGTCATCAGTATGGATGGTGCAATCATTTTCTTCAAGATTGAAGATTGACTTGCTAACGAAAGTGGTTGCTAGTGTAAGACTAGCCTGTCCGGATTCCGAGTCTTCATCCGAGCCCTCTTCTTCATCACATTCCTCTGATTCTGCCTCGGAGTGCATTTCCTTGCCAATAAGTGCCCGAGCCTTACGGAAACTAGTCTTCTTGAGCGATGAGGGCTTTGAAAATGAGGATTTTGAAGATTTCTTCTTCTTCTTCGAGTCATCAGAACTGTCATCCTTGTATTTCTTCTTCCTTGATTCCTTTCCCCAACGGGGACAATTAGCAATGTAATGACCTGATTTCTTGCACTTGTGACAGGTTCGTTTCTTGTAGTCCTCAGATGAAGATTCTGATTTCCTCATGTCTCTTCTTGAAGATTTACCGAACTGACCACGTCGTGTAAATCTGCGGAATTTCCTCACGAGCATTGCAAGCTCCTGTCCAAATTCTTCAGGGTCACAAATGCTGTCATCTGTGTCTTCGTCTTCAGATGAGGAAATTGCTCTAGCCTTCAGTGCACGTGGTCTGGAATAGCTTGGTCCATATAGATCTCTCTTTTCTTTTAGCTGGAATTTATGAGTATTTAGCCTTTCTAGTATATCAGCTGGATCAAGCATCTTGTAATCTGGTCTTTCTTGAATCATCATAACTAAAGTATCAAATGAAGAATCCAAAGATCTTAGCAGTTTCTTTGCAACTTCGTGATCAGTGATGTCTCGAGCTCCCAGTGCTTGCGGTTCATTTGATATGTCAGTGAGGCGATCAAAGGTGTCTTGGCAGCTTTCATTGTCATGTCTCTTGAAGCGATTGAACAGATTGCGAAGAATATCAACAGAAGAGTCATGCTGGATTGATACTCCTTCATTTACCTTGCACGGTCTCTCCCAGATCAGTGTTGCAGAGCCCAAAGCACTTACTCTTCCAAACTGGCCTGGGCTCATATGGCCACAGATGATGTTCTTCGCATAAGAATCGAGTTGCTTGAATTTCTTCACATGAGCTGCAGTGACACTGGCAGAGATAATGGGGACACCATTTTCCACAATATACCAGAGATCATTATCAATAGCTTGTAAATGCATTTGCATTTTGTTCTTATAGAAGGGAAAGTTCTTTCCTTCATAGGTAGGACATGCTCCAGTCACCTTAAACATGCCTGCAGTCGACATAACTAAAACTCCAGGTGGTTAAACCAAAATCACACAGAACAAGGGAGTACCTTGCTCTGATACCAATTGAAAGTGCGTTATATCGACTAGAGGGGGGTGAATAGGAGATTTTTAGAATTTCATCACTGAGGAAATTCCTTTTGAGGAAATTCCTCACTGATGACTAACTAACAGCAGAAACAGTAAAGGATCAGACGTGCAAACATTCACAACAGCAGTATTTCAGAGTGAAGAATGTGAAAACAGATTGCACAGTAAGCAGGCACGCAGAGTACACATGATGATTAACTATCATGAAGAATTTGGGGTTGAGGAAATTCAGAGAAAGTCTTTAGCAAATTCTTCAAACAGTCACAGTGAAAGTCATCAACACACAATACAAGAAAAGTAAAGAGTTGAGGAATTGGAACCCGTTTGTCAGTGAAGATTGTTGTTGATGACCCAGTTCCAACTGTTGTGACAGTTGTACATATGGTTTGGAGCGGCTTGGTATTGAAACCAAAGGACACCCAGTCCCGGGACACACAATCCCTATTGTATTCTCCTTGAGCTAAGGACACACGGTGCTCGCCCAACACTCGTGGTAAGTCTTCAGGGCAGACTTCCAAACCCTGACAAACTTGGTCACCCGGTGATCCACAATTGACTGCTGGATTGCTCTAGACCATGACGCCTAACCGTCTGGAGGATGCACAGTCCTCAAAGGTAAAAGGCATCAGTCCCACACAGGAATAACTTCTTCAGTGATGCTCAATCACTTGGTTTGGTTTGTGGTTTCGCTGGGTGGTGTATTTCCTCACTGATGAATTACTCTCGAAAGCTCTGAGGAATTTGGGTTGCTCTTATGACAAGTGTCAGTTTCTAATTGAGCAGCCAACCAGCTAGTGGTTGTGGGGGGTGGCTATTTATAGCCTGGGAGCATCCCGACATGATTTGACACTAATGCCCTTAAATAACATGACCGTTGGAGTGGATAAGACCAATGACTTGGCGTGGTTATCGAAACGGTCGGAACCCTCAACTGTGAGTGTCCTCATGTCACTCATATTCCTCACTTGAGGCTTTTGATAGGATTAGGCTTGGGTTGAGCATCATGAGGAAATTCATTCCATAGTGTAACTTCGACCCCCTTTAACAGTACGGTGTTCCTATTACTCAAATGCGAAGAAAGTAAAACAGAAAGTACAAATCTTCATGCTTCAAATTCTTCAGAATGATTTTCTTTAGGAACCACCAGACTTCTTAATATCAGAATCTTCATGAGGAATATCAATTTCATCGCAGATTCCTCACTATTCATTTCTTCAGCTTCAGACCAATTTCTTCAACTGAAGACATATATTTTTAGGGGTCGATATTCTTCAAATATCTCAAACTCCTCAATGACTTATAGATCCTGTGTACACTCACAAACACATTAGATACTTAACCTATAAGTCTTCAAACCACCAAAATCACTAAGGGGCACTAGATGCACTTACACACAATCACTCTCTCATAGAATAGGCATGGGTAGGAGAGTTTGATTTGGTTGAAAGCGGTTTGGGGAGGCTAGAGAACAAGTTTCAAATGGTTGGATTGGAATATCTTGGTCTCAACACAAGAGTAGGTGGTTCTCTCTCTGAAAATGGATCTGGCAATGAAGTGTGCGTTCTGAGTGCTTCTCCCATGAGTGAGAGGTGGGTGAAGGGGTATATATAGGAACCACACAAAATCCAACTATTACACCTAAGTGGCAAACTCGGTGACACCAAAGTCATAAACTCGGTGACACAAAAGGGAGTAACTTTTGAATCTCGGTGGAACCGGTATACACAACTCGGTGGCACCGAAAAGGTGGCTAATGGTCAAATGACCAAACTCGATGCCACTCATGCTCAAACTCGGAAATTCTGATTTTGTGTACCTAGGCAACAGAAAGTTGGTCACCCTGAACTCAGTAGCACCGATATGGATTCGGTTGCATCGATTTGGTGGGAATGGTAAGGTTTCTTTCCAAGGTCAAACTTGGTGGGTCCGAAATATGAAAGTTGGTGACACCGAATTTGAGTATGTGGAATTGGACATAATGGTTATGTGTGAAATATGACTGAGTATTTTGGTTGCTAACTTTGATCACTTGAGCAATCAGTTCATTTTACTACATCACCCCTTCTAATAGTATTGGCTTTCTTATGTACTTAAAAGTGATTCCTCACAAATATAAAATGAAGAGCCGTCTAGCTTGAAGCTTGTGCCAATCTTATTCCTTTCTTGCATCTAGGGGCATCTCCACATAAGCCTTTAGCCAAAGAATGTTTTGAACTTTTCTGAAATATACTTGAAAAAACATATTAGTCCAAGGATGCAAATGTTGTGATCAATTATCAAAACCCCGTGGGGAGGTGGAGAGATATAGGGAGAGGGAGAGCGAGAAGGAAAGAGATAGAGGGACATGGAGAGAGAGGAAGGGAGAGGGAGGGGAGAGGGAGAGAGAGAGAGATGGAGTGGGAGGGAGAGAGATGGAGAGGGAGAAAGGGAGAGAGAGTGTGAATGAGAGAGAGGGTGAGGGAGAGGGGAGAGGGAGGGAGGGAGGGAGGGAGAAGGAGGGAGAGGGAGAGGGAGAGGGAGGGAGTGGGAGAGGGAGAGAGAGAGGGAGATTGACATAGAGGGAGAGGGAGGGAGAGAGAATGAGGGAGAGGTAGAAAGATATAGATAGAGATAGAAAGAGAGATAGAGAGAGGAGTGAGATGGAGAGGCACAGAGAGAGTGTGAGAGGGATAGAGGAGAGGGAGTGGGATGGAGGGAGAGAGGGAGAGAGATATCGAGGGAGGGAGGGGGAGATGGAGATAGGGAGGTAGGGAGAGAGGGAGAGAGGGAGGAGAGGGAGGGAGGGAGAGAGAGAGGGAGGGGACATATATAGAGGAGAGAGAGAGGAGGGAGGGGAGAGGGAGGGAGATGGATAGGGATAGAGAAGGAGGGGGAGAGAGATAGAGGAGAGGGAGGGTGAGGGAGGGAGAGAGGGATAGGGAGAGAGAAGGAGAGGGTGATAGAGAATGATAAAGTAGAGGGAGGGAGGGAGAGGGAGAGAGAGAGCGAGGGAGAGAAAGGGAAGGAGAGGGAGAGAGACGGAGAGGTGGAGGGGAGGGGATAGAGTCGAGGGAGAGGGGGTTAGATAGAGGGGAGGGAGAGGGGAGAGGGAGGGAGGGAGGGAGGGAGAGGGGGAGATAGTGAGGTGGAGAGAAAGAGGGAGAGAGAGGGACAGAGAGAGATAGAGGGAGGGAGAGAGACAGGGAGGGATGGAGGGAGGGAGGGAGAGAGAGAGACAGAGAGAGAGAGAGAGAAAGGGTCAGGGAGAGCGGGAGAGAGAGGGAGGGAGGGAGGGAGAAGGAGGGAGAGGGAGAGGGAAGGAGAGGGAGGGAGGGGGAGTGAGGGAGGTCAGGAGAGAGAGAGAGAGAGAAAATGAGAGAGAGGGGGTGAGGGAGAGGGGAGAGAGAGAGGGAGGGAGGGAGAAGGAGGGAGAGGGAGAGGGAGGGAGAGGGAGAGAGAGGGAGGGAGGGAGTTCAAGAGAGAAAGAGAGGAGGGAGAGGGAGAGGGAGATTGAGATAGAGGGAGAGGGAGGGAGAGAGATTGAGGGAGAAGGAGAGAGAGATATAGATAGAGATAGAAAGAGAGAGAGAGGAGTGAAATGGAGATGCACCGAGATAGAGTGTGAGAGAGATAGAGGAGAGGGAGTGGGTTGTGGGAGAGAGGGAGAGAGATCGATGGAGGGAGAGGGATATGGAGATAGGGATGTAGGGAGAGAGGGACATAGAGTGAGGACAGGGAGGGAGGGAGAGAGGGAGAGGGAGAGAGAGAGGGAGAGGGGGACAAAGAATGATATAGTAGAGGGAGAGGGAGGAAGGGAGGGAGAGGGAGGGAGAGCGGGAGAGAGGGAGAAAGAGCGAGCGAGGGAGAGAAAGGGAAGGAGAGGGAGAGAGACGGAGAGGTGGAGGGAGAGGGGAGAGAGATAGAGGGAGAGGGGGATAGATAGAGGAGAGGGAGAGGGGGAGAGGGAGGGAGGCAAGGAGAGGGGGAGAGAGGGAGGTGGAGAGAAGGAGGGAGAGAGAGGAAGGGAGGAAGAGAGAGAGAGAGAGAGAGAGAGAGAGGATAGAGAGAGGAGAGGGAGAGGGGGAGAGGGAGGGAGGGAGGGAGAGGGGGAGAGAAACACGGAGAGAGAGAGGGGGATAGATAGAGGAGATGGAGAGGGAGGTGGGTATGGAGAGCGATAGAGGGAGGTGGAGAGAAAGAGGGAGAGAGAGGGAGGGAGGAAGAGAGAGAGAGAGAGGGAGGGAGGGAGGGAGCGAGAGAGAGAGAGAGAGAGAGCGAATGAGAGAGAGGGTGAGGGAGAGGGGGGGAGAGAGAGGGAGGGAGGGAGGGAGAGGAGGGAGGTCAGGAGAGAGAGAGAGGTGGGAGAGGTAGATTGAGATAGAGGGAGAGGGAGGGAGAGAGATTGAGGGAGAGGGAGAGAGATATATAGATAAAGATAGAAAGAGAGAAAGAGAGAGGAGTGAGATGGAGACAAATCGAGAGAGAGTGTGAGAGAGATAGAGGAGAGGGAGTGGGATGGAGGGAGAGAGAGATGGAGAGAGGGAGAGGGAGATGGAGCTAGGGAGGTAGGGAGAGAGGGAGAGAGAGGGAGGAGAGGGAGGGAGGGAGAGAGAGAGGGAGGGTACATAGATAGAGGAGAGAGAGAGAGAGGAGGGAGGGGAGAGGGAGGGAGATGGAGAGTGATAGAGAAGGAGGGGGGAGAGAGATAGAGGAGAGGGAGAGGGAGGGAGGGAGAGAGGGAGAGGGGGATAAAGAATGACATAGTAGAGGGAGAGGGAGGGAGGGAAGGAGATGGAGATAGAGTGGGAGAGAGGGAGAGAGAGGGAGCAAGGGAGAGAAAGGGAAGGAGTTGGAGAGAGACGGAGAGGTGGAGGGAGAGGGATGAGAGATAGAGGGAGAGGGGGATAGATAGAGGAGAGGGAGTGGGGGAGAGGGAGGGAGGGATGGAGAGGTGGAGAGAGGGAGGTGGAGAGAAAGAGGCAGAGAGAGGGAGGGAGGAAGAGAGAGAGAGAAAGAGAGAGAGAGAGAGAGAGGATAGATAGAGGAGAGGGAGAGGGGGAGAGGGAGGGAGGGAGGGAGGGAGAGGGGAGAGGGGGAGAGAAACAGGGAGCGAGGGAGGTGGGGATAGAGAGAGATAGAGGGAGTTGGAGAAAAAGAGGGAGAGAGGGAGGGAGGAAGAGAGAGAGGGAGGGAGGAAGAGAGAGAGAGAGAGAGGGACAGAGGGAGGGAGGGAGGGAGGGAGAGAGAGAGTGAAAGAGAGAGCGAGAGAGAGAGCGAGAGAGAGAGATAGATAGATAGATAGATAGATAGATAGAGAGATAGAATGAGAGAGAGAGAGAATGAGAGAGAGAGGGTGAGAGAGAGGGGGGAGAGAGAGGGAGGGAGAGGGAGTGAGAGGGAGAGAGATGGAGGGAGATGGAGGGAGGTCAGGAGAGAGAGAGAGGTGGGAGAGGGAGATGGAGAGGGACATTGAGATAGAGGGATAAGGAGGGAGAGAGATTGAGGAAGAGGGAGAGAGAGAAATAGATAGAGATAGAAAGAGAGAGAGAGAGGAGTGAGATGGAGAGGCACTAAGAGAGAGAGTGAGAGAGATAGAGGAGAGGGAGTGGGATGGAGGGACAGAGGGAGACAGAGATCGATGGAGGGAGAGCAAAATGGAGATAGGGAGGTAGGGAGAGAGGGGGAGACGGAGGAGAGGGAGAGAGGGAGAGAGAGAGGGAGGGGACATAGATAGAGGATAGAGAGAGGAGGGAGGGGAGAGGGAGGGAGATGGAGAGGGATAGAGAAGGAGGGGTGAGAGAGATAGAGGAGAGGGAGAGGGAGGGAGGGAGAGAGGGAGAGGGAGAGAGAGGGAGAGGGGGATAGAGAATGATATAGTAGATGGATAGGGAGGGAGGGGGAGAGCGAGGGACATCGGGAGAGAGGGAGAGAGAGCGAGTGAGAGAGAGAAAGGGAAGGAGAGGGAGAGAGACGGAGAGGTGGAGGGAGAGGGGAGAGAGATAGAGGGAGATGGGGATAGATAGAGGAGAGGGAGAGGCGGAGAGGGAGGCAGGGAGGGAGAGGGGGAGAGAGGGAGGTGGAGAGAAAGAGGGCGAGAGTGGGAGGGAGGAAGAGAGAGAGAGAGAGAGAGAGAGAGAGAGAGAGAGAGAGAGAGGATAGATAGAGGAGAGGGAGAGGGAGAGAGGGAGGGAGGGAGGGAGAGAGGGAGAGGGGTAGAGAAACAGGGAGAGATAGAGGGGGGTAGATAGAGGAGAGGGAGAGGGAGGTGGCGATAGAGAGAGATAGAGGGAGGTGGAGAGAAAGAGGGAGAGAGAGGGAGGGAGGAAGGGAGGGAGGGAGCAAGAGAGAGAGGAAGGGAGGGAGCGAGAGAGAGAGAGAAAGAGAGAGAGAGAGGAAGGGAGGGAGCGAGAGAGAGAGAGAGATAGATAGGGAGAGAGAGCGAGGGAGAGAAAGGGAAGTAGAGGGAGAGAGAGAGGTAGAGAGAGGGAGAGAGAGCGAGGGAGAGAAAGGGAAGTAGAGCGAGAGAGACGGAGAGGTGGAGGGAGAGGGCAGAGAAATAGAGGGAGAGGGGGATATATAGAGGAGAGGAAAAGGGGGAGAGGTAGACAGGGAGGGAGAGGGGGAGAGAGGGAGGTGGATAGAAAGAGGGAGAGAGAGGGAAGGAGGAAAGAGAGAGAGAGAGATAGAGAGAGGGAGAGAGAGAGGGAGGGAGGGAGAGGGGGAGAGGGAGAAGGGGAGAGAAAGATGGAGAGAGAGGGGGGATAGATAGAGGAGAGGGGATAGATAGAGGATATGGAGAGGGAGGTGGGGATAGAGAGAGATAGAGGGAGGTGGAGAGAAAGAGGGAGAGAGAGAGAGGGTGGAGAGGGGGAGGGGGAGAGGGAGGGAGGGAGGGAGAGAGGGAGAGGGGCAGAGAAATAGGGAGAGAGAGGGAGGGAGATAGATAGAGGAGAGGGAGAGGGAGGTGGGGATAGAGAGAGGGAGAGGGAGGTGGAGAGAAAGATGGAGAGAGAGGGAGGGAGGAAGAGAGAGAGAGAGTGGGATGGAGGGAGGGAGGGAGAGAGAGAGATAGAATGAGAGAGAGGGTGAGGGAGAGGAGAGGGAGAAGAGGGAGGTCAGGAGAGAGAGAGGAGGGAGAGGGAGATTGAGATAGAGGGAGAGGGAGGGAGAGAGATTGAGGGAGAGGGAGAGAGATACAGATAGAGATAGAAAGAGAGAGAGAGAGGAGTGAGATGGAGAGGCACCGAGAGAGTGTCTGAGAGAGATAGAGGAGAGGGAGTGGGATGGAGGGAGAGAGAGATCGAGGGAGGGAGAGGGACATCGAGCTAGGGAGTTAGGGAGAGAGGGAGAGAGAGGGAGGGAGGGAGGGAGAGAGAGAGGGAGGGGACATAGATAGAGGAGAGAGAGAGAGTAGGGAGGGGAGAGGGATGGAGATGGAGAGGGGTAGAGAAGGAGGGGGACAGAGAGATAGAGGAGAGGGAGAGGGAGAGGGAGAGAGGGAGAGGGAGAGAGGGAGATGGGGATAGAGAATGATATAGTAGAGGGAGAGGGAGGGAGAGGGAGGGAGGGAGGGAGAGAGACGGAGAGGTGGAGGGAGAGGGATGAGAGATAGACGGAGAGGGGGGTAGATAGAGGAGAGGGAAACGGGAGAGGGAGGGAGGGAGGTAGAGGGGAGAGAGGGAGGTGCAGAGAAACAGGGAGAGAGAGGGAGGGAGGAAGAGAGAGAGAGAGAGAGGATAGATAGAGGAGAGGGAGAGGGGAGAGGGAGGAAGGGAGGGAGGGATAGGGGGAGAGGGGAGATTAACAGGGAGAGAGAGAGGGGGATAGATAGAAGAGAGGGAGAGGGAGGTGGGGATAGAGAGAGATAGAGGGAGGTGGAGAGAAAGAGGGAGAGAGAGGGAGGGAGGAAGAGAGAGAGAGGGAGGGAGGAAGAGAGAGAGAGGGAGGGAGTGAGTGAGGGAGGGGGAGGGAGGGAGGGAGGGAGAGAGAGAGAGCGAGAGAGAGAGAATGAGAGAGAGATAGATAGATAGAGAGAGAGAATGAGAGAGAGAGGGTGAGGGAGACGGGGGAGAGAGAGGGAGGTCAGGAGAGGGAGAGAGATGGAGGGAGGTCAGGAGAGAGAGGGAGGACGGAGAGGGAGATGGAGATAGAGGGAGAGGGAGGGAGAGAGATTGAGGGAGAGGGAGAGAGAGATATAGATAGAGATAGAAAGAGAGAGAGAGAGAGGGAGGAGTGAGATGGAGAGGCACCAAGAGACAGTGTGAGAGATATAGAGGAGAGGGAGTGGGATGGAGGGAGAGAGGGAGACAGAGCTCAATGTAGGGAGAGGGAAATGGAGATAGGGAGGTAGGGAGAGAGGGAGAGAGAGGGAGGAGAGGGAGGGAGGGAGAGAGAGAGGGAGGAGACATAGATAGAGGAGAGAGAGAGAGGAGGGAGGGGAGAGGGAAGGAGATGGAGAGGGATAGAGCAGGAGGGGGAGAGAGAGATAGAGGTGAGGGAGAGGGAGGGAGGGAGAGAGGGAGAGGGAGAGGGAGAGAGAATGAGAGGGAGAGAGAGGGAGAGGGCGATAGCGAATGATATAGTAGAGGGAGAGGGAGGGTGGGATGGAGAGCGGGAGAGAGGGAGAGAGAGCGAGCGAGGGAGAGAAAGGGAAGGAGAGGGAGAGAGACGGAGAGGTGGAGGGAGAGGGGAGAGAGATAGAGGGAGAGGGGGATAGATAGAGGAGAGGGAGAGGGAGAGGGGGAGAGGGAGGGACAGGGGGAGAGAGGGAGGTGGAGAGAAAGAGGTTGAGAGAGGGAGGGAGGAAGAGAGAGAGAGAGAGCGAGAGGATAGATAGAGGAGAGGGAGAGGGGGAGAGGTAGGGAGGGAGGGTGAGGGGGTGAGGGGGATAGAAACAGGGAGAGAGAGAGGGGGATAGATAGAGGAGATGGACAGTGAGGTGGGGATAGAGAGATATAGAGGGAGGTGGAGAGAAAGAGAGAGAGAGAGGGAGGGACGAAGAGAGAGAGAGAGAGGGAGGGATGGAGGGAGCGAGAGAGAGAGATGGAGAGAGAGAGATAGGGAGAGAGAGCGAGGGAGAGAAAGGGAAGTAGAGGGAGAGAGAGACGGAGAGAGAGCGAGGGAGAGAAAGGGAAGTAGAGGGAGAGAGACGGAGAGGTGGAGGGAGAGGGGAGAGAGATAGAGGGAGAGGGTGATAGATAGAGGAGAGGGAGAGGGGGAGAGGGAGAGAGGGAGGGAGAGGGGGAGAGAGGGAGGTGGAGAGAAAGAGGGAGAGAGAGGGAAGGAGGAAGAGAGAGAGAGAGAACGGGAGAGAGAGATAGAGACAGAGACAGAGACATAGAGAGATAGACAGATAGATAGATAGAGAGAGAGAGAGGGAGAGAGAGAGAGGGAGAGAGATGGAGGGAGGGTGAGGGGGAGAGAGAGAGGGGTTGTGAAAGATGGAGAGAGAGGGGGGGTAGATAGAGGAGTGGGAGAGGGAGGTGGGGATAGAGTGAGATAGAGGGAGGTGGAGAGATAGAGGGAGAGAGAGGGAGGAAGAGAGAGAGAGAGAGAGAAAGAGAGAGGGAGGGAGGGAGCGAGCGAGAGAGAGAGAGAGATAGAGAGAGATAGAGAGATAGATTGAGAGGGAGAGGGAGCGAGGGAGAGAAAGGGAATTAGGGGAGAGAGAGAGGGAGAGAGAGCGAGGGAGACAAAGGGAAGTAGAGGGAGAGAGACGGAGAGGTGGAGGGAGAGCGGAGAGAGATAGAGGGTGTTGGGGAACGTCGCATGGGAAACAAAAATTTTCCTACGCGCACGAAGACCTATCATGGTGATGTCCATCTACGAGAGGGGATGAGTGATCTACGTGCCCTTGTAGATCGTATAGCAGAAGCGTTAGTGAACGCGGTTGATGTAGTGGAACGTCCTCACGTCCCTCGATCCGCCCCGCGAACAATCCCGTGATCGGTCCCACGATCTAGTATCGAACGGTCGGCACCTCGGCGTTCAGCACACGTACAGCTCGACGATAATCTCGGCCTTCTTGATCCAGCAAGAGAGACGGAGAGGTAGAAGAGTTCTCCGGCAGCGTGACCGCGCTCCGGAGGTTGGTGATGACCTTGTCTGAGCAGGGCTCCGCCCGAGCTCCGCAGAAACGTGATCTAGAGGAAAAACCGTGGAGGTATGTGGTCGGGCTGCCGTGGGAGGGAAAGTCGTCTCAAATCAGCCCCAATACCTCTGTATATATAGGTGGGAGGGAGGGGACCTTGCCTTGGGGCTCAAGGAGCCCCAAGGGGGTCGGCCGAGTCCAAGGGGCGGAGGCTCCCCCCCCCAAACCGAGTTGGACTTGGTTTGGTGGGTGGGAGTCCTTCCCTTCCTTCCCACCTCCCTTTTTTTTTCTTTCTCTTTGATTTTTCTTTGTATGGCGCATAGGGCCCTTTTGGGCTGTCCCACCAGCCCACTAAGGGTTGGTGTGCCACCCTTATGGCCTATGGGCTTCCCCGGGGTGGGTTGCCCCCCGGTGAACTCCCGGAACCCATTCGTCATTCCCGGTACATTCCCGGTAACTCCGAAAACCTTCCGGTAATGAAATGAGGTCATCCTATATATCAATCTTCGTTTCCGGACTATTCCGGAAACCCTCGTGACGTCCGTGATCTCATCCGGGACTCCGAACAACATTCGGTAACCAACCATATAACTCAAATACGCATAAAACAACGTCGAACCTTAAGTGTGCATACCCTGCGGGTTCGAGAACTATGTAGACATGACCCGAGAGACTCCTCGGTCAATATCCAATAGCGGGACCTGGATGCCCATATTGGATCCTACATATTCTACGAAGATCTTATTGTTTGAACCTCAGTGCCAAGGATTCATATAATCCCGTATGTTATTCCCTTTATCCTTCGGTATGTTACTTGCCCGAGATTCGATCGTCAGTATCCGCATACCTATTTCAATCTCGTTCACCGGCAAGTCTCTTTACTCGTTCCGTAATACAAGATCCCGCAACTTACACTAAGTTACATTGCTTGCAAGGCTTGTGTGTGATGTTGTATTACCGAGTGGGCCCCGAGATACCTCTCCGTCACATGGAGTGACAAATCCCAGTCTTGATCCATACTAACTCAACTAACACCTTCGGAGATACCTGTAGAGCATCTTTATAGTCACCCAGTTACGTTGCGACGTTTGATACACACAAAGCATTCCTCCGGTGTCAGTGAGTTATATGATCTCATGGTCATAGGAATAAATACTTGACACGCAGAAAACAGTAGCAACAAAATCACACGATCAACATGCTACGTCTATTAGTTTGGGTCTAGTCCATCACGTGATTCTCCTAATGACGTGATCCAGTTATCAAGCAACAACACCTTGTTCATAATCTGAAGACACTGACTATCTTTGATCAACTGGCTAGCCAACTAGAGGCTTGCTAGGGACGGTGTTTTGTCTATGTATCCACACATGTAAATGAGTCTTCATTCAATACAATTATAGCATGGATAATAAACGATTATCTTGATACAGGAATTATAATAATAACTATATTTATATTGCCTCTAGGGCATAATTCCAACAGTCTCCCACTTGCACTAGAGTCAATAATCTAGCCCTCACATCATCATGTGAATTACATTGTAATAAATCTAACACCCATACAGTTCTGGTGTTGATCATGCTTTGGCCGTGGAAGAGGTTTAGTCAGCGGGTCTGCTACATTCAGATCCGTGTGCACATTGCATATATTTACGTCCTCTCCCTCGACGTAGTCGCGGATGAGGTTGAAGCGTCGTTTGATTTGTCTGGTCTTCTTGTGAAACCGTGGTTCCTTTGCTAAGGCAATGGCACCCGTGTTATCACAGAACAAGGTTATTGGATTCAGTGCGCTTGGCACCACTCCAAGATCCGTCATGATTTGCTTCATCTAGACACCCTCCTTGGCCGCCTCCGAGGCAGCCATGTACTCCGCTTCACATGTAGAATCTGCTACGACGCTTTGCTTGGAACTGCACCAGCTTACCGCACCCCCATTAAGAATAAATACGTATCCGGTTTGCGACTTAGAGTCGTCCGGATCTGTGTTAAAGCTTGCATCGACGTAACCTTTTACGGCGAGCTCTTTGTCACCTCCATGCACGAGAAACATCTCCTTTGTCCTTTTCAGGTACTTCAGGATATTCTTGACCGCTGTCCAGTGATCCACTCCTGGATTACTCTGGAACCTACCTGCCATACTTATGGCTAGGCTAACGTCCCGCCTAGTGCACAGCATCGCATACATGATAGAACCTATGGCTGAAGCATAGGGGACGGAGCGCATATGCTCTCTGTCCTCATCAGTTGCTGGGCACTGAGTCTTACTCAATCTCGTACCTTGTAAAACTGGCAAGAACCCTTTCTTGGACTGTTCCATTTTGAACCTCTTCAAAACTTTATCAAGGTATGTGCTTTGTGAAAGTCCTATCAGGCGTTTTGATCTATCCCTATAGATCTTAATGCCTAGAATGTAAGCAGCTTCTCCTAGGTCCTTCATAGAGAAACTTTTATTCAAGTAATCCTTTATGCTCTCCAAAAACTCTACGTTGTTTCCAATCAGCAATATGTCATCCACATATAATATTAGAAACGCCACAGAGCTTTCACTCACTTTCTTGTAAATACAAGATTCTCCAACCACTTGTATAAACCTAAAAGCTTTGATCACCTCATCAAAGCGTTGGTTCCAACTCCGAGATGCTTGCACCAGTCCATAAATGGATCGCTGGAGCTTGCACACCTTGTTAGCATTCTTAGGATCGACAAAACCTTCGGGTTGTATCATATACAACTCTTCCTTAAGGAAACCGTTAAGGAACGCCGTTTTGACATCCATTTGCCAGATTTCATAATCGAAAAATGCAGCTATTGCTAACATGATTCTGACGGACTTAAGCATCGCTACGGGTGAGAAAGTCTCATCGTAGTCAACTCCTTGAACTTGTGAAAAACCCTTTGCCACAAGTCAAGCTTTATAAACAGTCACATTGCCGTCAGCGTCCGTCGTCCTCTTAAAGATCCATTTGTTCTGACTGGCCTTGCGGCCCTCAGGTAGTACCTCCAAAGTCCACACTTTGTTCTCATACATGGATCCTATCTCGGATTTCATGGCCTCTAGCCATTTGTTGGAATCTGGGCCCACCATTGCTTCTTCATAATTTGCAGGTTCATTGTTGTCTAGCAACATGATTGATAAGACGGGATTACCGTACCACTCCGGAGCAGCACGTGGTCTCGTCGACCTGCTGGTTCGACAGAAACTGGAACTGGAGTTTCATGATCATCATCATTAATTTCCTCCTGAACCGGCGTCGCAATGACAGAGGCTTCCCCTTGCCCTGCGCCACCATCCAGAGGGATGAGAGGTTCGACAACCTCATCAAGTTCTATCTTCCTCCCACTCAATTCTCTCGAGAGAAACTCCTTCTCGAGAAAAACTCCGTTTTTAGCAACAAACACTTTGCCCTCGGATTTGAGATAGAAGGTGTACCCAACTGTCTCTTTTGGGTAACCTATGAAGACGCACTTTTTCGCTTTGGGTTCCAGCTTTTCAGGCTGAAGCTTTTTGACATAAGCATCACATCCCCAAACTTTAAGAAACGACAACTTTGGCCTTTTGCCATACCACAGTTCGTATGGTGTCGTCTCAACGGATTTTGATGGTGCCCTATTTAAAGTGAATGCAGCTGTTTCTAATGCATAACCCCAAAACGATAACGGCAAATCAGTAAGAGACATCATAGATCGCACTATCTCTAATAGAGTACGATTACGATGTTCGGACACACCATTACGCTGTGGTGTTCCAGGCGGTGTTAACTGTGAAACAATTCCACATTGTCTTAAGTGAGTACCAAACTCGAAACTCAGATATTCACCCCCACGATTAGACCGTAGGAACTTGATCTTCTTGTTACGATGATTTTCCACTTCACTCTGAAATTGCTTGAACTTTTCAAATGTTTCAGACTTGTGCTTCATCAAGTAGACATAACCATATCTACTTAAATCGTCAGTGAAGGTGAGAAAATAACGATATCCGCCGCGTGCCTCCACGCTCATCGGACCACACACATTGGTATGTATGATTTCCAACAAGTCACTTGCATGCTCCATTGTTCCGGAGAACGGAGTCTTAGTCATCTTGCCCATGAGGCATGGTTCGCACGTGTCAAGTGAATCAAAGTCAAGTGACTCCAAAAGTCCATCAGCATGGAGTTTCTTCATGCGCTTTACACCAATATGACCTAAACGACAGTGCCACAAAAATATGGCGCTATCATTGTTAACTCTAACTATTTTGGTCTCAATGTTATGTATATGCGTATCGCTATCAAGATTCAATATGAACAATCCTCTCACATTCGGTGCATGACCATAAAAGATGTTACTCATAGAAATAGAACAACCATTATTCTCTGACTTAAAAGAGTAACCGTCTCGCAATAAACAAGATCCAGATATAATGTTCATGCTCAACGCAGGCACTAAATAACAATGATTTAAGTTCATCACTAATCCTGACGGTAACTGAAGTGACACTGTGCCGACGGCGATTGCATCAACCTTGGAACCATTTCCTACGCGCATCGTCACTTCATCTTTCGCGAGCCTTCGTCTATTCCGCAGTTCCTGTTTCGAGTTGCAAATATGAGCAACAGAACCGGTATCGAATACCCAGGCACTACTACGAGAGCCGGTTAAGTACACATCAATAACATGTATATCAAATATACCTGATTTTTCTTTTGTCGCCTTCTTATCTGCCAGATACTTGGGGCAATTGCGCTTCCAGTGACCCATACCCTTGCAATAGTAACACTTCGTTTTAGGCTTAGGTCCAGCTTTGGGTTTCTTCGTCGGATTGGCAACAAGCTTGCCGCTCTTCTTCGAATTGCCCTTCTTGCCTTTGCCGTTTCTCTCGAAACTAGTGGTCTTATTCACCATCAACACTTGATGCTCTTTACGGAGTTCAGACTCTGCGACTTTCAGCATCGCAAACAACTCGCCGGGAGACTTGTTCATCCCTTGCATGTTGTAGTTCAACACAAAGCCTTTATAGCTTGGCGGCAGTGATTGAAGGATTCTGTCAGTGATAGCTTCTTACGGGAGTTCAATCCCCAGCTCAGCTAGACGGTTTGAGTACCCAGACATTTTGAGCACATGTTCACTGACAGATGAGTTTTCCTCCATCTTGCAAGCATATAATTTATCGGAGGTCTCATACCTCTCGATCCGGGCGTTCTTCTGAAAGATAAACTTCAACTCCTGGAACATCTCAAATGCTCCATGACGCTCAAAGCGACGTTGAAGTCCCGGTTCTAAGCCATACAAAACTGCACATTGAACTATTGAGTAGTCCTCCTTACGTGCTAACCAAGAGTTCTTAACATCCTGATCAGCCGTAGCGGGTGGTTCATCTCCTAACGCAACATTAAGGACATAATCCTTCTTCCCAGCTTGTAAGATTAGCTTAAGATTACGAGCCCAGTCTACAAAGTTGCTTCCATCATCTTTCAACTTAGCTTTCTCTAGGAACGTATTAAAATTCAGGATGACTGTCGCGTGAGCCATGATCTACAACACAAATATATTCAAAGTGGACTTAGACTATGTTCAAGATAATCAGAGTTTAACTTAATCATATTATTCACTAAACTCCCACTCAAAAAGTACATCTCTCTAGGCATTTGAGTGGTTCATGATCCACTTACACTAGCTCAAGTCCGATCATCACGTGAGTTGAGTATAGTTTCAGTGGTAAGCATCCCTATGCTAATCATATCATCTATATGATTCATGATCGACCTTTCGGTCTCATGTGTTCCGAGGCCATGTCTGCACATGCTAGGCTCGTCAAGCTTAACCCGAGTGTTCCGCGTGCGCAACTGTTTTGCACCCGTTGTATGTGAACGTTGAGTCTATCACACCCGATCATCACGTGGTGTCTCGAAACGACGAATTGTAGCAACGGTGCACAGTCGGGGAGAACACAATTTCGTCTTGAAATTTTAGTGAGAGATCACCTCATAATGCTACCGTCGTTCTAAGCAAAATAAGGTGCATAAAAGGACTAACATCACATGCAATTCATAAGTGACATGATATGGCCATCATCACGTGCTTCTTGATCTTCATCACCAAAGCACCGGCACGACCTTCTTGTCACCGGCGCCACGCCATGATCTCCATCAACGTGTTGCCACCGGGGTTGTCGTGATACTCATGCTATTACTACTAAAGCTACATCCTAGCAAAATAGTAAACGCATCTGCAAGCACAAACGTTAGTATAAAGACAACCCTATGGCTCCTGCCGGTTGCCGTACCATCGACGTGCAAGTCGGTATTTCTATTACAACATGATCATCTCATACATCCAATATATCACATCACATCGTTGGCCATATCACATCACAAGCATACCCTGCAAAAACAAGTTAGACGTCCTCTAATTTTGTTGTTGCATGTTTTACGTGGTGACCTAGGGTATCTAGTAGGATCGCATCTTACTTACGCAAACACTACAACGGAGATATATGAGTTGCTATTTAACCTCATCCAAGGACCTCCTCAGTCAAATCCGATTCAACTAAAGTTGGAGAAACCGACACTTGCCAGTCATCTTTGAGCAACGGAGTTACTCGTAACGATGAAACCAGTTTCTCGTAAGCGTACTAGTAATGTCGGTCCAAGCCGCTTCAATCCAACAATATCGCGGAATCAAGAAAAGACTAAGGAGGGCAGCAAAACTCACATCATCGCCCACAAAAATTTTGGGTTCTACTCGAGAAGACATCTACGCATGAACCTAGCTCATGATGCCACTGTTGGGGAACGTCGCATGGGAAACAAAAAATTTCCTACGCGCACGAAGACCTATCATGGTGATGTCCAACTACGAGAGGGGATGAGTGATCTACGTACCCTTCTAGATCGTACAACAGAAGTGTTAGTGAACGCGTTTGATGTATTGGAACGTCCTCACGTCCCTTGATCCTCCCCGCGAACAATCCCGTGATCAGTCCCACGATCTAGTACCGAACGGACGGCACCTCCGCGTTCAGCACACGTACAACTCGACGATGATCTCGGCCTTCTTGATCCAGCAAGAGAGACGGAGAGGTAGAAGAGTTCTCCGGCAGCGTGACGGCGCTCCGGAGGTTGGTGATGACCTTGTCTCAGCAGGGCTCCGCCCGAGCTCCGCAGAAACACGATCTAGAGGAAAAACCGTGGAGGTATGTGGTCGGGCTGCCGTGGAAAGGTCGTCTCAAATCAGCCCCAATACCTCCGTATATATAGGTGGGAGGGAGGGGACCTTGCCTTGGGGCTCAAGGAGCCCCAACGGGGTCGGCCGAGTCCAAGGGGGGAAGCCTCCCCCCCCAAACCGAGTTGGACTTGGTTTGGTGGGTGGGACTCCTTCCCTTCCTTCCCACCTCCCCTTTTTTTCTTTCTCTTTGATTTTTCTTTGTATGGCGCATAGGGCCCTTTTGGGCTGTCCCACCAGCCCACTAAGGGCTGGTGCGCCACCCTTATGGCCTATGGGCTTCCCCGGGGTGGGTTGCCCCCCGGTGAACTCCCGGAACCCATTCGTCATTCCCGGTACATTCCCGGTAACTCCGAAAACCTTCCGGTAATCAAATGAGGTCATCCTATATATCAATCTTCGTTTCCGGACTATTCCGGAAACCCTCGTAACGTCCGTGATCTCATCCGGGACTCCGAACAACATTCGGTAACCAACCATATAACTCAAATACGCATAAAACGACGCCGAACCTTAAGTGTGCAGACCCTGCGGGTTCGAGAACTATGTAGACATGACCCGAGAGACTCCTCGGTCAATATCCAATAGCGGGACCTGGATGCCCATATTGGATCCTACATATTCTACGAAGATCTTATCGTTTGAACCTCAGTGCCAAGGATTCATATAATCCCGTATGTTATTCCCTTTATCCTTCGGTATGTTACTTACCCGAGATTCGATCGTCAGTATCCGCATACCTATTTCAATCTCGTTCACCGGCAAGTCTCTTTACTCGTTCCGTAATACAAGATCCCGCAACTTACACTAAGTTACATTGCTTGCAAGGCTTGTGTGTGATGTTGTATTACCGAGTGGGCCCCGAGATACCTCTCCGTCACACGGAGTGACAAATCCCAGTCTTGATCCATACTAACTCAACTAACACCTTCGGAGATACCTGTAGAGCATCTTTATAGTCACCCAGTTACGTTGCGACGTTTGATACACACAAAGCATTCCTCCGGTGTCAGTGAGTTATATGATCTCATGGTCATAGGAATAAATACTTGACACGCAGAAAACAGTAGCAACAAAATGACACGATCAACATGCTACGTCTATTAGTTTGGGTCTAGTCCATCACGTGATTCTCCTAATGACGTGATCCAGTTATCAAGCAACAACACCTTGTTCATAATCAGAAGACACTGACTATCTTTGATCAACTGGCTAGCCAACTAGAGGCTTGCTAGGGACGGTGTTTTGTCTATGTATCCACACATGCAAATGAGTCTTCATTCAATACAATTATAGCATGGATAATAAATGATTATCTTGATACAGGAATTATAATAATAACTATATTTATTATTGCCTCTAGGGCATAATTCCAACAGAGGGATAGGGGGATAGATAGAGGAGAGGGAGAGGGGGAGAGGGAGGGAGGGAGGGAGGGAGGGAGAGTGGGAGAGAGGGAGGTGGAGAGAAAGAGGGAGAGATAGGGAGGGAGGAAGAGAGAGAGAGAGAGACAGAGAGAGAGAGATAGATAGATAGATAGATAGATAGATAGATAGATAGATAGATATATAGAGAGAGAGAGGAAGGGAGAGGGAGAGAGAGAGGGAGAGGAAGAGGGAGAGGGAGAGAGAGAGGGGGGGAGGGAGGGAGAGGGGGAGAAAAAGAGGGGGATAGATACAAGAGAGGGAGAGGGAGAGGGAGAGAGAGAGGGAGGGAGGGAGAGGGGGATAAAAAGAGGGGGATAGATACAAGAGAGGGAGAGGGAGGTGGGGATAGAGAGAGATAGAGGGAGGTGGAGAGAAACAGGGAGAGAGAGGGAGGGAGGAAAATAGAGAGAGAGGGGAGGGACGGAGGGACGGAGGGACGGAGAGAGAGAGAGGAGAGAGAGAGAGAGAGAGAATGAGAGAAGGTGAGGGAGAGAGACGGAGAGGTGGAGGGAGAGGGGAGAGAGATAGAGGGAGAGGGGGATAGATAGAGGAGAGGGAGAGGGAGGGAGGGAGAGGGGGAGAGAGAGAGGTGGAGAGAAAGAGGAGAGGGAGAGGGGGAGAGGGAGGAAGAGGGGGGGAGAGAGGGAGGTGGAGAGAAAGTGGGAGAGAGAGGGAGGGACGAAGATATATATATATATATGTTTATATATATATAGAGAGAGAGGATAGATAGAAGAGAGGGAGATGGGGAGAGGGAGGGAGAGGGAGAGGGGAGAGAAAGAGGAAGAGAGAGGGTGATAGATAGATAGATAGATAGAGCAGAGGGGGATAGATAGAGGAGAGGGAGAGGGAGGTCGGGATAGAGAGATATAGAGGGAGGTGGAGAGAAAGAGGGAGAGAGAGGGAAGGAGGAAGAGAGTGAGAGATAGATAGATAGAGAGAGGGAGGGAGGGAGCGAGAGAGAGAGAGATAGAGAGAAAGAGCGAGAGAGGGAGGGAGCGAGGGAGAGGGAGAGAGAGAGGGAGGGAGGGAGAGGGGGAGAGGGATAGGGGGAGAAAGAGGGAGAGAGAGAGGGGGATAGATTGAGGAGAGGGAGATAGATAGAGGAGAGGGAGAGGGAGGTCGGGATAGAGAGAGAGAGATGTAGGTGGAGAGAAAGACGTAGAGAGAGGGAGGGAGGAGAGAGAGAGAGAGGGAGAGATAGACGTAGGGAGGGAGGGAGGGAGGGAGGGAGCGAGAGAGAGAGAGAGGATAGATAGAGGAGAGAGAGGGGGGGAGAGGTAGGTAGGGAGGGAGGGAGAGGGGGAGAGGTAGGTAGGGAGGGAGGGAGAGGGGGAGAGGGGGAGACAAATAGGGAGAGACAGAGAGGGGGATAGATAGAGGAGAGGGAGAGGGGGGTCGGGATAGAGAGAGATAGAGGAAGGTGGAGAGAAAGAGGGAGAGAGAGGGAGGGAGGAAGAGAGAGAGAGGGGGAGGGAGGAAGAGAGAGAGATATAGAGAGAAAGGGAGGGAGTGAGTGAGGGAGGGACGGAGAGAGAGAGAGAGAAAGAGAGAGAGAGAGAATGAGAGAGAGATAGATAGATAGAGAGAGAGAATGAGAGAGAGGGTAAGGGAGAGGGGGAGAGAGAGGGAGGGAGGGAGGGAGAGGGAGAGGGAGTGAGAGGGAGAGAGATGGAGGGAGGTCAGGAGAGAGAGAGGAGGGAGATGGAGAGGGAGAGGGAGATTGAGATAGAGGGAGATGGAGGGAGAGAGATTGACGGAGAGGGAGAGAGAAGATATAGATAGAGATAGAAAAAGAGAGAGAGAGAGCAGTGAGATGGAGAGGCACCAAGAGAGAGTGTGAGAGATATAGAGGAGAGGGAGTGGGATGGGGGGAGAGTGGGAGAGAGAGATCGATGGAGGAAGAGGGAAATGGAGATTGGGAGGTAGGGACAGAGGGAGAGAGAGGGAGGAGAGGGAGGGAGGGAGAGAGACAGGGAGGGGACATAGATAGAGAAGAGAGAGAGGAGGGAGGGGAAAGGGAGGGAGATGGAGAGGGATAGAGAAGGAGTGGGAGAGAGATAGAGGAGAGGGAGAGGGAGGGAGGGAGAGAGGGAGAGGGAGAGGGGGATAGAGAATGATATAGTAGAGGGAGAGGGAGGGAGGGAGGGAGTGGGAGGGAGAGCGGGAGAGAGGGAGAGACAGAGAGTGAGGGAGAGAAAGGGAAGGAGAGGGAGAGTGTCGTGTGTATAAGTCTGACAGTAGATGTGTAGGGTACGAAAGGATGGGCAGAGCCTTAGCTACGGCGAGGTTGTATGAGTTCAGGCCCCTTTGCGGTGGAGGTAAAAGCCCTACGTCTTAGTGCTCTTGGGAGCTTAGTGTCGAGTGGAATATAGGATTACAGTAAATGCCAACCCCTGCACCAGTGGGGAAGGGCGGCTTATATCGAGTGCGCTGCCCTTCATAACGGCCCGGTGAACAGGGGTGGAGTAGTGGCGAATAAATGCCTATGTTACAGGGAACATATGCCTTAAATGCTAATAATGGTGTATGAAAACGTATGACCGTTGCCCTCCTGGGAGGTTACGATGTACAGAATGGAATTTAGTCGGTACGATAAATATGCTCCGAATGCTCGTCACCGACTGGATGATGGGGGGTCCTTAGTTCTGTCGGTACTGTCTAAGGGCCTTGCCCTCTATGAAGGGTAGTCCTTGGGTAGGACCTATAGGGCAGGCCTATGACCCTACCCTGGGACTATAACCCCATCATCAGTCCCCGAATGGATCGGGGTTGGAACGACGAAGTGCTGCCTGGAGTACGGATCTGACTGGTATGGATGTGACTTTGGCGTTGTTTGCCTCGATCCATTTTATCCTTTCGACCCGTGATCCGAGTGAATATACCAGTGAAACGAACCGTCAGGGACCGAGTGCTTCCGCGGAATCTTTCGATGTGACCGGTCAAACTGACAGCGGCGGATTTTCTGGGATCTTCAAATTTCGGTTGTCGCGCGCTCAGCGGGGATGTCAACATCGTCATAGAGTAGTTTCTGCCGCCTCGATTACCGTGCCTTTATCTTCTCCACTAATATCGCAGCAGCCGGTCGGGGGATAAGATTTCGGGGCCACCTGTTAGTGACCCTGTCGGAACCTTATTTAAGCCTCTCCGGCGGGGGTTTCTTGTTGCGCTGCCCTTGTTACTCGCACTCGCCTCGCTTCTCCCATAGCTCCCTGCGCGTTCCAAGCCTCCTCCTTCCTCTCCTCCTCTGTGAATCTGTTTCCTTCAACATGACGAAGGGGCAGACGAGCAAGCTCGAGTCGCAGAAGAATAATAAGAAGAAGAAGGCGGCTCCTGCTCAGCGGCGACAGCGAGCACTACCGGCGGGTTGGATCCAGGGGGATTTCCTCCCCTCCACGGTGACGGCGCACGACCTGCTGGAGCTGGTGGAGCAAGGCATGATTGCCAACAAGTCATAGAGGCTGCCGGTGGAGGGCGAGACGGAGCCGGCACCGTAGGAGGGAGAGCGCGTCTTGCTGCTCAGCCACGTGCACACGGGCTTCTCCTTGCCTCCCCCTTCTTTAGAGGTATTATGAATCACTTCGGGGCGCAGCTCCATCATTTTCCTCCCAACGCGATAGCCCATCTCGCCGAATTCGTCACTCTGTGCGAGTGCTTTATTGGATGTCCCCCCATTGGGGGCTCTTTAAGTACATCTTCTCCGCTAGGTGTCAGACCGTCAAAAAGCTTAGCAAGTCGGACGATAAAACCCATCTCCTCCAGCTCTACGGGGGCTTAGGTTTCCAAAAGAAAACAAAGAGTAGCTACCCCCCTCTCCAGCTGTCCAAGTCAGTTAGGAACTGGCAGTCGACCTGGTTCTACTGCTAGGACATAGCTTGTCCGAATGCCGTGACTGGGTTGCCGCCCTTTAGCCTAGACCGTCCGGCCCCTCCCAGGCAGCTTGCGCTCTCAAAGTTGGCAAAGATCCAGATCCAACCTCTGGTCGACGCGCTGATAGCTGTCGACCGCAAGGGAGTCATCGACACAGATTTGCTGGAGACTTTTCTGGGTCGGCGCATCCAGCCGCTGCAAGCCCGACACCACGCCATGTGGCACTACGTGGGGCCCGAGGATTCCACTCGAACTCATCCAGAGTGCGTGATCGGGGAGACCGTGACAGCGTGGGTCCGCGGCATTACAGGCACATGTGACAACCCCCAAGGAGCCCGGCGAGTGAGGCCCTTCCGCGCCGACAATCCTCCGCCGAATGAGGTGAGTGCATCTTGTCGAGTGCCTTCAATCTTCTTAGATCTATCGCTTTTCTTGTGTCGCCGCTTGGTGTCTGACGTTGTCGACTGTATTTTGTGCAGGAGTGGACCAACTGGCACTCTCCCGTCTCGAACGGGAATCCCGCTGAGGAAGAGGAGGGCAGCCAGGAGGGCAGCGTGGATAGCGCCGAGTACGTCTCCGACAGTGGGGGAAACGGAGGAGGAGTCTGGAGAGGAGGAGGGCAAGGTTGGGGAGCAGAGCTCGCGACCTCCACCATCAGAGCCTCGAACTAAGCGCCGTCACGAACCCGCGGCTCCGCCGGCTCCTCCAGCAGCTCCGAGTGCTCCGCCTGCTTCTCCTGTGGCGCCGAGTGCTCCGCCATCTCCTCCTGTGGCTCCGAGTGCTTGGAGCGTGAAGAGGACCAGGGACGCTGCTGCCAAGCCCACGGACCAAACGTCCAAGGTGGCCAAACCGAGTGGGTCCAAGCCTCGGAAAGCTTTGCCTCGGATGAGGATCGCTGTTCCAGTTGCCTCAGCGTAAGTGTCTTGTTCTCCCATCTTCTTTCAGTATTTGAGTGAACTCATGCTTATCAGTCGAGTGGATTTTACTCGACAGAGCTGCTACCTCCGCCACCTCTCTGCCGCGCCAGGACGATGATCCCATGGATACGGATAACGCTGCCACATCCCAGCAAGGAACGTTGTGACGACTCCGAGAGTTTGCATTATTGTTTCGCGAGTGTTTCCTTTAATCTTGCCCTTTTTCTGTAACCTCATGTTGTTCAGTCGGGCTTCCTTGGAGGTGATTCATCTAGAGGAGGACGAACAAAGGGGATCAGGGCCAACTTTGGCGCCTGTCCTTGAGGTTGTTCCATCTATTGTTGCTCCCACCACGGACGCGCCGCCGACCGAGACGATGCCGTCGACTGAGGCGGTACCCCTCGCGGCGGAACCGACTGGAGCGGGACTTGGGATGCCCAAGGAGTCTTCTGTCTTTCTAGGTCCATCGACCGTCGAGTACGACGCCCGACACCTCCCGGAAGACCAAGTGGGAGCCGCCAAGGAGGCCATGGTGCAAGTGGAGTTGATGGTGGGTGATGCCAAGGGAGCGTACGACTCCATCGCGTCTTTGTAAAAGAGAAGCTTGGAGCTCCGGGACGATATCCGAGTAAGTGCACTAGTAAGTGTTTACTTTCCTCTTGTAACCCACTGGGGGTTTAAGTGATATACTCGGATACAGTAGGATTATTTTGCACTGGGTTCACTCCGAGTGAACCCAATGGGTGTAGTCCCCGAGACTTTTGTCGAGTGCTTGCACCGGCAGTTGTCTTTATATGCATTTTCAGTTATCTGAGCAGATCAGAGCTGGTCTGCCCGAATATTACCAGTGGGGGCACTCGGAGTGCATCCAGTGGATGTAGTCCCCGAGAGTAGTGTTACTCAGGTCGGGTAATAGCATTCTCGTGGATTTGTCTGTTTGTCATGTAGCTCAATAGGGCCTGCCTGTTCGAGCTTCATGCCACTGGGGTCACTCGTAGTGAACCCACTGGGTGTAGTCCCCGAGACCGCTGTCGAGTGCTTGCATCGGCAGGGGTCTGAAGAACTTTGAGCTTTGTTTGTTTTCCTTGTTGAATGTATCTGAGCTTCCCTTTGCGCTGATTTGGCAGAAGACTTGCGAAATGGGATCCGCGTACAATACTCTGAAGGCTGAAAAGGTTCAGCTTGCTGCGGAATTGGAGGCGGCTGTGAATGACTTGCCTGGTGTGAAGGGGGCTCTTGCTGACCGAGAGAAGTCTTTGGAGGAGTCCCGGGAGACCAACAAGGCATTGGTGGCCAAAATTTAGAAAATGGGCAAGCAAAGAACTGAACTAATGGGTCAGATGAAGGTGATGAACCGTCGATGCATTTCGCAGGAGAAGTATGTCAACGACTGGGCAAGGAAGATGATTGAACTGCTCGGTGGTAAGCTATTTGCCGAGTGCTTCTTGACTTTGTAATTCATTCTGCGCTTACTTTCTGCTCTTCTTTTCTTTGCAGATTTTTGTGTGGACGCTGAGGCTGAAGCAGCCGACATTGAACGGTCTGTTGTTCCGAACGTTCCACTCGGCGACGAAGCCAATCGGGACATGCTCCGAGCACATATTCGCCTTGGCAGAGTGGGACCTGTCATTGGCCGTCTAAGAGAAGTCATCGGACGGATCGACAAGGAGCTGTGGCCCGAAGACGATTCCCGGCAGGAAATAGAAGGGTTGATGACTCGGCTGGAGGACGTCCCAAACAGAGTGCATGCATGGAAGAAGTCTGCCGCTCATTATGGTGCGGACGTGGCACTATCGCTGGTCCGAGTGCACTGCAAGGAATCTCGCGAAGAAAAGTTGAAGGCATTGCAGGTCGCCAACACCAAGAAGCTTCGATTCGAAGATTTCATGGAGACCTTCCTCGAGACAGCCACTCGTCTCGCGGACGGGATCGACCTTGAGACCTTTGTGGAGCCTGCCAGTCCCGGTGCCAGTCCTGATGACGCTTGAAAAACTTTACCTCGGTATGCCGAGTGGTATTTGTATCAAACTTGGGCCACTGTTGTTGGCCGTCACATTCGTGGTTCGGTGTGGATAAGCTTGATCCACACCGAGCCGACTATCGTAGATCCAACTTTGAATTCGAACCGAATATTTTGCTCTTCTTTCGCCAAGTTTATTTTCTGACACGATTTTGGCTCGTGGTTTTTGTTTGGCATTTCTTGGTGAAGCCAATGGCAAACATGCGGAGCATGTAATTGTCAGTTGTCTTCACATCCACATGAGCCTCAATGAGGGTCTGCTAAGCCTCCGAGTGGATCTCGAGGATACACTCGAAGGAAGCTTTTGACTTAGGCGATTCTGGATCGCAGCTAAGTCCCCGAGTGCGGCATCTCGTGCGCACTCGGAGTGAGTTGATACTCATGTAGTTGTCAGTTGTCTTCACATCCACATGAGCCTCAATGAGGGTCTGCTAAGCCTTCGAGTGGATCTCGAGGATGCACTCGAAGGAAGCTTTGTACTTAGGCGATTCTGGATCGCAGCTAAGTCTCCGAGTGCGGCTTTTAGAGCGCACTCGGTGCGAATTTTGTACTTAGGCGATTCTGAATCGCAGCTAAGTCCCCGAGTGCGGCTTTTGGTCGGAGAGAGTTTTTCACTTAGGCGACTCTGAGTCGCAGCTAAGTCCCCAAGTGCGGCTGTTAGCGCATACTCGGAGAGAGTTTTTTACTTAGGCGACTCTGGGTCGCAGCTAAGTCCCCGAGTGCGGCTGTTAGCGCACACTCGGAGAGAATTTTTACTTAGGCGACTCTGGGTCGCAGCTAAGTCCCCAAGTGCGGCTGTTAGCGCACACTCGGAGAGAGTTTTGTACTTAGGCGACTCTGGGTCGCAGATAAGTCCCCGAGTGCGGCTGTTAGCGCACACTCGGAGAGAGTTTTTTACTTAGGCGACTCTGGGTCGCAGCTAAGTCCCCGAGTGCAGCTGTTAGCGCACACTCGGAGACAGTTTTTTACTTAGGCGACTGTGGGTCGCAGCTAATTCCCCGAGTGCTGCTGTTAGCGCACACTCGGAGAGAGTTTTTTACTTAGGCGACTCTGGGTCGCAGGTAATTCCCCGAGTGCTGCTGTTAGCGCACACTCGGAGAGAGTTTTTTACTTAGGCGACTCTCGGTCGGAGCTAAGTCCCCGAGTGCGGCTGTTAGCGCACACTCGGAGAGAGTTTTTTTGACCGGTGTCTGCAAACGCGGATGAATTTTGGACCTGCAAAAAATCAGTCTACTTTTTATTACTTCAATGATACTGGTTCTTTACATTGCCTCGGTCGGCGGTCACGTGTAGAAGCGCTTTAGGAGATCTCCGTTCCATGCTCACGGCTCCTCCGTTTCCCTTTCAAGGTTGTAGAGTTGATATGCTCCGTTGGTCAGCACCTTAGAGATGATGAAGGGTCCTTCCCAGGCGGGAGCCAACTTGTCAGGCCTCTGCTGGTCCACTCGGAGCACCAGGTCACCTGCTTGGAATGTGCGACTCCTGACGTGCCGCGCGTGAAAACGCCGCAGATCTTGTTCATAAATTGTTGAGTGAGTCAGTGCCATCTCGCGCTCTTCTTCTAGTAGATCCACTCCGTCTTTCCTGGCCTGCTCCGCTTCGGCTTCATAGAAGAGTTCGACTCGTGGAGAGTTGTGAAGCAAGTCACTCGGAAGGACTGCCTCTGCTCCATAAACGAGGAAGAACGGGGATCGCCCTGTAGATCTATTCGGAGTTGTGCGGAGGCCCCACAACACCGAAGGCAGCTCGGTGACCCATGCGCCAGCGGCATGTCCAACCTCTCGCAGGAGTCGAGGCTTCAACCCTTGAAGAATAAGTCTGTTCGCGCGCTCTCCTTGCCCGTTGGTTTGAGGGTGTGCCACAGATGCAAAATCCACTCGGATACCTTGGCGTGTGCAAAAACCTTTGAATCTGTCCGAGTCAAAGTTTGTGCCATTGTCAGTGATTATGTTGTGCGGGACTCCGAATCTGGAGATGATGTCTCTGAAAAATTTGATGGCCGTAAGGGCGTTGAGCTTCTTGATGGCTTGGCTTCAATCCATTTAGTGAACTTGTCGACTGCCACCAACAGATGAGTGATTCCCCCTTGGCCAGTTCTGAATGGACCGACTATATCTAATCCCCACACTGCGAACGGCCAAACAAGAGGGATTGTCTTCAGCGCAGGCGTTGGCTTGTGGGACTTGTTCGAATAGAACTGACAGCCTTCGCATCGGTCGACCATATCCTTTGCCATTTCATTCGCCTGCAACCAGAAGAAGCCAGCTCTGAATTCTTTGGCGACGATTACTCTTGAGGAGGCATGATGGCCGCAAGTTCCCGAGGGAATTTCTTCCAGGATTAACTGTCCCTCCTCAGGGGAGATGCATCGTTGAATGACTCCTAAAACACTTTCCTTGTACAACTGGCCATCAATGACAGTGAAGGACTTTGACCTATGGACGATCTGCCTCGCTTGGACTTCGTCCTCTGGTAATTCTTGCCTCATGATATATGCAATGAATGGCATAGTCCAATCGGGGATGATAGCAAGAATCTCCATGATCAAATCAACCACAGCGGGGACCTCCACTTCAGTTGGATCTGTTGAACTCTTCGGTTGTACCGGTTCCTCTGTAAAAGTATCTTATTTCACCGAAGGGAGATGTAGGTGCTCGAGGCAGACATCACTCGGGACTGGTCTCCGAGTGGATCCAAGTTTTGCCAACTCATCAGCTGCTTGGTTCTTCAGTCGCGGAACATGGTGAAGTTCCAGACCTTCAAACTTCTTCTCGAGCTTCCTTACTGCGCTGCAGTATGCAGTTATGGTGGGGTTCCTGACATCCCACTCCTTCATCGCTTGATTAACCACCAAATCTGAATCGCCATAGACCATCAGGCGACGAACGCCGAGTGTGATGGCCATGCGCAATCCGTAAAGGAGAGCTTCATACTCTGCCTCATTGTTGGAAGAATCGAAATTTATCTGCAACACATACTTAAGCTTATCACCTTTTGGCGATATGATCACTATGCCAGCGCCGGAGCCATTCAGCATCTTGGACCCATCGAAGAACATAGTCCAATGAGCCGACTAGATGTGAGTCGGTTGCTGTTGTTCTACCCATTCTGCTATGAAGTCAGCCAGAGCTTGAGACTTTGTAGCCTTCTTGGCAACATCTCCATAGCCCACTTCGCCACTCGGCCTGATGCGTCTCGATTGTGGAGGATTTCCGACAACGAAGCCTCAGAAACGATAGACATCGAGTGGTCTTGGAAATAGTGAGCCACCTTCTTTGCAGTCATGTAGATCCCATAAATACGCTTTTGATAATAGGGATACCTCTGCTTGGAAGGAGTCAGGACTTCGGAGACATAATATACTGGCCGCTGAACCTTGTACGCTTTGCCTTCTTCTTCACGTTCGACTGTGAGAACAGTGCTGACGACATGATTTGTAGCCGCGATTTACAGAAGAAGGGGTTCTTTACTGAGCGGGGCAGTAAGAACCGGCTGGGTGGAAAGCAGGGCTTTGAGGTCGTCGAATGCAATCTGCGCTTCGTCTGTCCAGTCGAAAGTATCTGATTTCTTCATGAGTCGGTACAGAGGTAACGCCTTCTCGCCGAGTCGAGCGATAAACCTGCTCAAAGCCGCTAGGCAACCTGTGGGCCTTTGAACATCATGTATTCTGACCCGCCGTTCCATTCGGACGATGGTCCCGATCTTTTCGGGGTTGACATCGATTCCTCGTTTGGAAATGAAGAAACCGAGTAACTTTCCGCTGGGAACACCGAATGAACACTTGGCAGGGTTGAGCTTGATATCGTACCTACGAAGGTTGGCGAATGTTTCTGCCAAGTCAGTCAGCAGGTCGGAACCTTTGCGTGACTTGACTACGATATCGTCCATATATGCCTCCACATTTCGACTGATCTGGTCAAGGAGGCATTTCTGGATCATGCGCATAAAAGTTGCTCCATCATTCTTCAAACCGAATTGCATAGTGATGTAGCAGAAACACCCGAATGGGGTGATGAAGGCTGTTTTTAATTCATCCGGACCATACAGACGGATCGGATGATAGCCCGAATAGGCATCAAGGAATGATAAACGCTCGCAACCCGCAGTCGAATCGACAATTTGATCAATGCGGGGGAGAGGGAAATGATCTTTCGGGCAGACCTTATTGAGATGCTTGGAGTCGATGCACATACGGAGGGACTTGTCCTTCTTGGGCACCATGACAACATTGGCGAGCCACTCGGAGTGGTGTACCTCGCGAATGAAGTTGGCTGCCAAAAGTTTAGCCACCTCCTCTCCGATTGCCTTCCTTTTGTGCGCGGCGGACCGACGCAGGCTTTCTCAGACGGGCCGAGCGGTAGGATCCACATGCAGTCGGTGCTCAGCCAACTCCCTGGGTACACCTGGCATGTCAGCGGGCTTCCATGCGAAAATGTCCCAGTTCTCACTGAGGAATTGGATGAGCTCGACTTCCTATTTTGGATCAAGGTTGGTGGAGATGTTCATCGGGGCGTCGGTGTCGTCCGTCGGGTGGATGCTGACTTTCTTCGTGTCGTTCGCCGACTGGAATGCGGACTCCGAAGCTGGCTTCTTCGAACGCATCAAGTCAGCGGGGTCGGCCGTCTTCTTGTACTCATCCAGCTCGAGGATAGCCATCTGCTGATCGGCAATCCGCGACCCCTGCTGCAGACACTCTTCGGCCCGTTGCCGATTGCCTGTGATGGTGATCACACCTTTCGGACCCGGCATCTTCAGCTTCAACTACATGTAACTTGGACGGGCCATGAAACGTGCATACGCCGGACGGCCCAGAATTGCATGGTATGCACTATGGAAGTTCACCACCTCGAACGTCAGCTTTTCCTTGCGGAAGTTCTTGTCGGAGCCGAAAACGACGTCCAACGCGATCTAGCCGAGTGGCTTGGCCTTTCGTCCTGGGACGAGGCCGTGGAACTGCATGCTGCTCTCGCTTAGTTTGGACATCGGAATGCCCATCCCCTTGAGAGTGTCAGCGTACATGATGTTCAAGCCGCTACCGCCATCCATCAGGACTTTGCACAATCGGACTCCTTCCACCACCGGGTCGACTACCAGAGCCTGCCTCCCGAGGGTGGGCACGTGTGCTGGATGATCCGACTGATCAAAGGTGATCGCAGTTTGAGACCATTTGAGGAACGTGGGGTTGGTCGGGGTGGCCATGTTCACCTCCCTGTTCACCAGCTTTAGTCGACTCTTGCTTTCCACGTCAGCAAAAATCATCAATGTTGCGTGTACATGGGGGAACGGATCCTCCTTGTCCTCATCATCCTGCTCGTTGTCCTTTTCACTCGGCTGCCCTTCACCGAACCCTTGGATCAGGAGGCGACATTGCCGAGTGGTGTGCTTCGGGAATATGGCGTTGCCTTCTTCATCCATCTTCATGTGGATTGGACATGGCTGATCCAGGATGGAGTTCCCGAACTGCTTCTTCTTCGGGGTGTACTGATCTTTCCCCTTGCCCTTGAACTTGGCATTTGTAACTACAGCTGCCTGTGCGTGCGGAGTGGACAGAGATTTCTGCTTTTGGTTCCGATTGTTGTTCCCATCTCCGTCGGCGACTGCCTTGTGCTTGCCGCTACGGATGCGGTCCTCTTCTTCGCCATTTGCATAGCGTGCGGCTATCTCCATCATCTTGCTCATGGAGATGTCGCCTGTCCGGCCGAACTTCAGGTACAGATCTCTGTACCGCACGCGTGCCTTGAATGCGCAGACTGCTTGATTCTCTGTGACGTTCTCCACCGTGTGGTCGAGGGTCGTCCAGCGCTGGATGAAATCGCGCAGGGGCTCATTCTGCTTCTGGACGCAGTGCTGGAGCTCCACGAGACCAACAGAGGGTTTGCACGTGCCCTCGAAGGTCATGATGAACACTCGGGACAGATCTGCCCAGCTGTAGATGCTTGATGGAGCCAACTGATTCAGCCACGCTCGTGCCGAGCCGTCGAGCATCAGGGGGAGATGTTTCATGGCGACCTGGTCATCTCCGCCACCGATCTGGACCGCCACTCGATAGTCGTCCAGCCATGTTTCTGGCTTGGATTCTCGTGTGAACTTGCTGATCCCCGTCGCCAATCGGAAGTTGGAGGGATGTCAGCTGAATGGATGGCCCGACTGAAGCACTCGGGGCCAGAGACGATGGTCCTGCTTCCACTCGGACGGTCTCTATCATGACCATCACGGTGCGCTCGACTCCTGTCGCCCTTCCTCTGGGCGATGTACCCTCTTGCGTCGGGCCTTGGATCATACGTGTCACTGACTGAACGCCGATCATCATGATGTCGGGGCCCGTAAGGCCCACCACACGGAGGGGTGCGTGAACAGCGACGATCTTCGGGATTCGTGGAACGGCTGCCCCCTCTGCGTCGCTGATGAGAGTGGGGGCTGTAAACCGACCGATGCGTGTTCGCGTGAACGGAACTGTTGTGGATCCTGTTGTGCGACTGGGAAACCGCCGAATTCTGCTGCTGCGGCGTGTGCAATAGGGCACGGATCTGCTCGATCCCTCTACCAGCCTCCGAATCAGTCGGTTGGAGGGAATCGGCTATCTTGGCAGCGGCAGCCAGGTTGAGGACGGGTGTACGGAACACCTCGGCGTTGCTCTGACGAGTGCATCGACTGGCAGAACGGTGGTGTTGATGGCGAGCGCCGGACGATTCGCCGACCTCGTGCTCGTTCCGGCCAGTCCGGTGGGGGCTTTCATGGGAATTTGCCATGAGAACTTCGGCTGCAGGCCCGCGACCCAAGTACTGGGAAGGGACGGCGGCGCGACCACAACCGACTCGAGGACCGCCACTTGAGAGGACGCGTTCTGGCGCGCCTGGGCGTGTCGCACCCAATGCTGGAGCTGCGGACGGCGGGACCGCTTGTTGCGGCGCGTGACGGGGCCAAAGGTCGACACCGGGGCCGACTACTGGAGAAGAAGGACGCCGCGGGCACCAGCACGGAAGTGCATAGCCCCGCGACTAGGGAGCGCCTCGACATCGAGAGACACATCCCAAAGCCATGCAGAATCATCGACGATGAAGGAGAGTGCGCCGAAGAGGATCTCCCGACCCATGCATAAATCTCCGCCAGAGGACATGATGAAAAGATGAAGCTGCAAACTCGCCGGAAGTCGCTTAGACGCCCGCCCCATGGTGGGCGCCATCTATCGTGGGTATAAGTCTGACAGTAGATGTGTAGAGTACGAAAGGATGGACAGAGCCTTAGCTACGGCGAGGTTGTATGAGTTCAGGCCCCTCTGCGGTGGAGGTAAAAGCCCTACGTCTCAGTGCTCTTGGGAGCTTAGTGTCGAGTGGAATATAGTATTACAGTAAATGCCAACCCCTGCACAAGTGGGGAACGGCGGCTTATATAGAGTACGCTGCCCTTCACAACGGCCCGGTGGACAGGGGTGGAGTAGTGGCGAATAAATGCCTACGTTACAGGTAACGTATGCCTTAAATGCAAATAATGGTGTATGAAAACGTATGACCGTTGCCCTCCTGGGAGGTTACGGTGTACAGAGTGGAATTCAGTCGGTACGATAAATATGCTCCGAATGCTCGTCACCGACTGGATGATGGGGGGTCCTTAGTTCAGTCGGAACTGTCTAAGGGCCTTGCCCTCTATGAAGGGTAGTCCTTGGGTAGGACCTATAGGGCAGGCCTATGACCCTACCCTGGGACTATAACCCCATCAGAGAGAGACAGAGAGGTGGAGGGAGAGGGGAGAGAGATAGAGGGAGAGGGGGATAGATAGAGGAGAGGGAGAGGGGGAGAGAGAGGGAGGGAGGGAGAGGGGGAAAGAGGGATGTGGAGAGAAAGAGGGCGAGAGAGGGAGGGAGGAAGAGAGAGAGAAGAGAGAGAGAGAGGATAGATAGGGGAGAGGGAGAGGGGGAGAGGGAGGGAGGGAGGGAGAGGGGTAGAGAAAGAGGGAGAGGGAGCGAGAGGGATAGATAGAGGGGAGGGAGCGGGAGGTGGGGATAGAGAGAGATAGATGGAGGTGGAGAGGAAGAGGGAGAGAGAGGGAGCGAGGAAGAGAGAGAGAGAGGGAGGGAGGGAAGGAGTGAGCCTGCGAGAGAGAGAGAGAGGGAGAGAGAGCGAGGGAGAGAAAGGGAAGTAGATGGGAGACAGAGAGGGAGAGAGAGCAAGGGAGAGAAAGGGAAGTAGAGGAAGAGAGTCGGAGAGGTGGAGTGAGAGGTGAGAGAGATAAAGTGACAGGGGGATAGATAGAGGAGAGGGAGAGGGGGAGAGGGAGAGAGGGAGGGAGAGGGGGAGAGAGGGAGGTGGAGAGAAAGAGGGAGAGAGAGGGAAGGAGGAAGAGAGAGAGAGAGAGACAGAGAGTCAGAGAGAGACAGAGAGAGAGACAGAGAGAGAGAGAGAG